>NC_084619.1:73490199-73636604 GCF_033978795.1 Nerophis ophidion
TTCGATCATGTGATTTAGTTTGGCGGTTCACTGGCTTGATTTGTACTGCAATGCTCTTTTTTTAACGTTTTCTTCAAATGGTTTCCAATATTAATGTTTGCACTTGGTGGTCAAAAGTTGACATCCACTTGTAAAGAACATCATGGCTGTCTTGAGTTTCCAATCATTTCTACAACTTTTTTTGTGATTGGAGCACATACTTGTCGGTCACAAAAAAGAAGTTTGATTCTTTTATGAATTTATTAAGAGTCGACTGAAAATGTGAGCAAATGTGCTGGTTCAAAAGTATACAAACAGCAATTTTAATATTTGCTTACATGTCCCTTGGTGAGTTTCACTGCAATAAGGCGCTTTTGGCAGCCATCCACAAGCTTCTGCTTGAAATTTTGACCAAAAGATTTCCAGAAGTGATTGTATCAATAATCATATAATCAAGCACTTAGGCATGGAGACTCTTTCTACAAACATATGTGAAAGAATGGGCCGCTTTCAGCTATTTCCAGCATGGAACTGTCGTAGGATGCCACCAGTTTAACAAATCCAATCGTGAAATGTCTTCCCTCTGAAACATTCCATAGTCAACTACAGGGATGAACTTGACTGGCCCGCTCAGAGTCCTGACCTGAAGCCTGAAAAAAACAACAAAAAAAGAGCAACGGCAAGCTAGCTAAATTAACACAAATAACAAACGGAAAGCAGTTAGTTACATTAAATAATAATGCTAGTTAGCGAACAGGACAACTAGCCAGAGATTATACAGTAGATAGAAAATTGTAAAGAGTGTTTGCTAGCTAGCTACATACTGTAAATCTCCAGAAAGAAAACATTTAAAAGACAGAAAACAAGTAATAACAAGAAAGCAACAAACATAACAGATAGACACCAGTTAGCTAACCTAATTAGTACATTTGACTACGAGTTAGCCAGCAATATAAAGATGATAGATGGATAGATACACTATATTGCCAAAAGTATTTTGCCACCCATACAAATGATCAGAATCAGGTGTCCCAATCACCACAGGTACATAAAATCAAGCACTGAGGCATCGAGACTATTTCTACAAACATTTGAGATAGAATGGGCCGCTCTCAGTGATTTCCAGCATGGAACTGTCGTAGGATGCCACCTGTGCAACAAATCCAGTAGTGAAATGTCCTCGCTCCTAAATATTTCAAAGTCCACGGTCGGCTTTATTATAAGAAAATGTGGGGATCAACTTGACTGGTCTGCACAGAGTCCTGACCTGAACCCGGAAAAAAAATCAAAAACAAACAAACAGCAAGAGCAACTAAATCAACATAAATAATAATAAATAGCTACATAAACAGCAATAATGTTTCCACAAACATTCGTGAAAGAATGGGCCACTCTCAGTGATTTCCAGCGTGTAACTGTCATAGGATGCCACCTGTGCAACAAATCCAGTCGTGAAATTTCCTCACTCTTAACTGTTCCAAAGTCAACTGTCGGCTTTATTATAAGAACTTGTGCGTATTAACTTGACTAGCCTGCACAGAGTCCTGACCTGAACCCGAAAAAATAAAGCAAAAAACAGCGAGAGCAACTAAATTAACATAAATAACAAACAACAGTTAGCTACATAAACAGTAATAATGTAGTGAAATGTCCTCGCTCCTAAATATTCCAAACTCAACTACAAGAATGAACTTGACTGGCCTGCTCAGAGTCCTGACCTGGACCTGAAAAAAACAAACAAACAAACAAACAAACAAACAGCAAGAGCAACTGCGAGCTTGCTAAATTAACATAAATAACAAACAGACAACAGTAGTTACATTAAGTAATAGTTCTAGTTAGCGAGCTGTACAACTAGCCAGAGATTGTACATTAGATAGAAAATTGTAAAGAGTGTTTGCTAGCTAGCTACGTACCGTATATCACTGGAAAGAAAACATTTAAAAGACAGAATACAAGTACAAACAAAAAAGCAACATACATAACAGACACCAGTTAGCTACATAAAAAGTGATAATGCTAGTTAGCTAGCTATATAAATAACCACAAATCATAGAGTAAATATAGCATCATCAAGAGTGCTTGCTAACTAGCCTAATACTGCAAATAGACAAAAATAAATGACCAGAAGGACACAAAGACAGAGATGGAGTAACTCAAAAGCAAACAAAGAGCAACAATTTTGATTTTGATGAACTTGACTGGCCTGCACAGAGTCCTGACCTGAACCCGGAAAAAAAATATAAATCTTACATACTGTATATCACTGGAAAGAAAACATTCAAAAGACAGAAAACAAGTACAAACAAAAAAGCAACATACATAACAGACACCAGTTAGCTACATAAAAAGTGATAATGCTAGTCAGCTAGCAATATAAATAACCACAAATCATAGAGTAAATATAGCATCATCAAGAGTGCTTGCTAACTAGCCTAATACTGCAAATAGACAAAAAGAAATGAACAGAAGGACACAAAGACAGAAAAGGAGTAACTCAAAAACAAACAAAGAGCAACAATTTTGATTTTGATGAACTTGACTGGCCTGCACAGAGTCCTGACATGAACCCGAAGAAAAAAAAAACTTACATACTGTATATCACCGGAAAGAAAACATTTAAAAGACAGAAAACAAGTACAAACTAAAAAGCAACATACATAACAGACACCAGTTAGCTACATAAAAAGTGATAATGCTAGTCAGCTAGCAATATAAATAACCACAAATCATAGAGTAAATATAGCATCATCAAGAGTGCTTGCTAACTAGCCTAATACTGCAAATAGACAAAAAGAAATGAACAGAAGGACACAAAGACAGAAAAGGAGTAACTCAAAAACAAACAAAGAGCTACGATTTTGATTTTGATGAACTTGACTAGCCTGCACAGAGTCCTGACGTGAACCCGAAAAAAACAAAAAACTTATATATCACCGGAAAGAAAACATTTAAAAGACAGAAAACAAGTGATAACAAGAAAGCGTCAGTGTAATACCCGCAGCTAAAAGCAACTAGGTGAGAACGTATACCCGAATATCATGATATAGTCATGTTATATTTCGCACAGAGACAAAACATATCGAGTATATCGATATATCGCCCAGCCTTAGTATAAACCAATGGCACGGGAAAAAAGCCATTTATATTAGACACTTTTTTCACAAAAGGAAAAGTGTTGCCTACGTTTTGACTCTTTGACCATTTCTCAATATTCAGTGTTTTATCCTTCATAGAAAAATGTAAAATTCCATTACGTTTTTTAAGGCGCTCTGTCATAACGTTTTTAGCATTCAATCAGACATTATTGTGAAGTTTTGTATTAGTGTTCCTAAAAATAGATATGTATGTATATAAAGGTATATACAGTATAGGTATATATGTATGTATATATGTATATAAAGGTATATACAGTATAGGTATATATGTATGTATATATGTATATAAAGGTATATACAGTATAGGTATATATGTATGTATATATGTATATAAAGGTATATACAGTATAGGTATATATGTATGTATATATGTATATAAAGGTATATACAGTATAGGTATATATGAATGTATATATGTATATAAAGGTATAAACAGTATAGGTATATATGTATGTATATATGTATATAAAGGTATATACAGTATAGGCGTAATATGATCAAACTTTCTTGTTCTTGTCAAAAGTCTAGCAGCCGCATTTTGTACCAACTGTAATCTTTTAATGGTAGACATGGGGAGACCCGAAAATAATACGTTACAGTAATCGAGACGAGGCGTAACAAACGCATGGATAATGATCTCGGCGTCTTTAGTGGACAAAATGGAGCGAATTTTAGCGATATTACGGAGATGAAAGAAGGACGTAACACAACATAAACACAACAGAACAAATACCTCGGAACCCCTTGCAGCACTAACTCTTCCGGAACGCTCAATATACACCCCCCGCTACTACCAAACCCCGCCCACCTAATTTTTATTCTATTTTTGAATTTATTAGCTCGTGGAAAAAGTTAGTGTTGATGTTTACCTCAGAAGGCTTTTTTTAATTAAATTTTATTTAATATACCACTGATGTTTTTTGAAAGTTGATTTTGCACTATTATGTTATATAAAGTCTGCCTGTTCCTTGGGAGGAAGCCCGAGTACCTGGAGGGAACCAACACAGAAAGATCCCGAGCCTGGGATTGAACCCAGGATTACTCAGGACCTTCGTATTGTGAGGCAGATGCACTAACCCCTTTACCCCCGTGCTGCCCTATTTTGTTCAATATTCATTGCAAAACTTGTTTGGGTGCCTATTTAAAATGTTTATTTGTTCAACCTTGGCCTTTGTTCAGTTTTAAATTGTGGCCCACTCTGTGTTTGAGTTTGACACCCTTGGATTAAGCCAACTGCCGCTCTCAAGCAACATCAACATCAAATCACGTGACGGCGAGTGGAATTCCACCCCAAACTATTACGGCTTAATAAGCGCGGTCCTGCCCTGTGAGCGCCCGACAATGACGTTTAAGAGAACTGTCACCGCAAATCCATCGTCCTCATGTAGGGGGGAACTCTTTCATTCAAGGAAAGAGTAACTTTATCCTCCCCCCCGAGTCTTGAGTGCCGACGTGTTCCCTGCCAGATCCCCAAAAACTAAAACGTCTCAATTGTCTCCTCGCATGTCCCGCTAAGTGGCGGACGAGGCGGTCGTCATTATGAGATATTGTTACGCGTGTCCATCGGGTAATTAGCGTGTCTGCCAAGCGTCCGCGCTCATTTGCGTCAACGCACGGTTCTAAGTTTGAATCCTCTGTTGGCGGTGATTGCTTTTAAAAAAAAAACTGAACTGAAGAGTTCAACATGGCGAGGTTGTCTTATTTCGTGAGACAGCTATGACTAAAAGCCGAGCGTAGCCAAATAATTCTTGAATGGTTCTCGTTCCGGGATTTGCTCGGGTAATTTGTGAATAGCGTTGCCACGGTAACACGAAATGTTCCCAGTTTAGAATACCGCGAACGAGACTTTTCCTATGGTATAACATATGTGGGGGCTCGTCTCGTATCATTTGCAGCAGAATAAGATAGAACTTTAATCCATCCATCCATTTCCTACCGCTTATTCCCTTTTGGGGTCGCGGGGGGCGCTGGCCCCTATCTCAGCTACAATCGGGCGGAAGGCAGCGTACACCCTGGACAAGTCGCCTCCTCATCGCAGGGCCTAGAACTTTAATATTAAACTGAATTACGAGCAATAATAATAATAATAATGTCTGTCCATGTGTGTTGGCCCTGCGATGAGGTGGCGACTTGTCCAGGGTGTACCCCGCCTTCCGCCCGATTGTAGCTGAGATAGGCGCCGGCGCCCCCCGCGACCCCAAAAGGGAATAAGCGGTAGAAAATGGATGGGATGGATGAACTGAAGAGTTCAACATGGCAAGGTTGTCTTATTTCGTAGGACAGCTATGACTAAAGAGCCGATTAAGCCAAATAATTATTGAATGGTTCTCGTTCCTAGATTTGCTCGGGTAATTTGTGAATAGCGTTGCCATGGTAACACGAAATGTTCCCAATTTAGAGTACCGCGAACGAGACTTTTCCTATGGTATAACATATGTGGGGGCTCGTCTCGTATCATTTGCAGCAGAATAAGATAGAACTTTAATCCATCCATCCATTTCCTACCGCTTATTCCCTTTTGGGGTCGCGGGGGGCGCTGGCGCCTATCTCAGCTACAATCGGGCGGAAGGCAGCGTACACCCTGGACAAGTCGCCACCTCATCGCAGGGCCTAGAACTTTAATATTAAACTGAATTATGAGCAATAATAATGTCTGTCTATCTGTGTTGGCCCTGCGATGAGGTGGCGACTTGTCCAGGGTGTACCCTGCCTTCCGCCCGATTGTAGCTGAGATAGGCGCCAGCGCCCCCCGCGACCCCGAAAGGGAATAAGCGGTAGAAAATGGATGGATGGAATTATTGAATGGTTCTCGTTCCTAGATTTGCTCGGGTAATTTGTGAATAGCGTTGCCATGGTAACACGAAATGTTCCCAATTTAGAGTACCGCGAACGAGACTTTTCCTATGGTATAACATATGTGGGGGCTCGTCTCGTATCATTTGCAGCAGAATAAGATAGAACTTTAATCTATCCGTCCATTTCCTACCGCTTATTCACTTTTGGGGTCGCGGGGGGCGCTGGCGCCTATCTCAGCTACAATCGGGCGGAAGGTAGCGTACACCCTGGACAAGTCGCCACCTCATCGCAGGGCCTAGAACTTTAATATTAAACTGAATTATGAGCAATAATAATGTCTGTCTATCTGTGTTGGCTCTGCGATGAGGTGGAGACTTGTCCAGGGTGTACGTCGCCTTCCGCCCGATTGTAGCTGAGATAGGCGCCAGCGACCCCAAAAGGGAATAAGCGGTAGAAAATAGATGTGATGGATGAACTGAAGAGTTCAACATGGCAAGGTTGTCTTATTTCGTGAGACAGCTATGACTAAAGAGCCGATTAAGCCAAATAATTCTTGAATGGTTCTCGTTCCTAGATTTGCTCGGGTAATTTGTGAATAGCGTTGCCACGGTAACACGAAATGTTCCCAATTTAGAGTACCGCGAACGAGACTTTTCCTATGGTATAACATATGTGGGGGTCCGTCTCGTATCATTTGCAGCAGAATAAGATAGAACTTTAATCCATCCGTCCATTTCCTACCGCTTATTCCCTTTTGGGGTCACGGGGGGCGCTGGCGCCTATCTCAGCTACAATCGGGCGGAAGGCGGCGTACACCCTGGACAAGTCGCCACCTCATCGCAGGGCCTAGAACTTTAATATTAAACTGAATTATGAGCAATAATAATAATAATAATGTCTGTCTATCTGTGTTGGCCCTGCGATGAGGTGGCGACTTGTCCAGGGTGTACCCCGCCTTCCGCCCGATTGTAGCTGAGCTAGGCGCCAGCGCCCCCCGCGACGCCAAAAGGGAATAAGCGGTAGAAAATGGATGGGATGGATGAACTGAAGAGTTCAACATGGCAAGGTTGTCTTATTTCGTGAGACAGCTATGACTAAAGAGCCGATTAAGCCAAATAATTATTGAATGGTTCTCGTTCCTAGATTTGCTCGGGTAATTTGTGAATAGCGTTGCCATGGTAACACGAAATGTTCCCAATTTAGAGTACCGCGAACGAGACTTTTCCTATGGTATAACATATGTGGGGGCTCGTCTCGTATCATTTGCAGCAGAATAAGATAGAACTTTAATCTATCCGTCCATTTCCTACCGCTTATTCCCTTTTGGGGTCACGGGGGGCGCTGGCACCTATCTCAGCTACAATCGGGCGGAAGGCAGCGTACACCCTGGACAAGTCGCCACCTCATCGCAGGGCCTAGAACTTTAATATTAAACTGAATTATGAGCAATAATAATAATAATAATGTCTGTCTATCTGTGTTGGCTCTGCGATGAGGTGGAGACTTGTCCAGGGTGTACGTCGCCTTCCGCCCGATTGTAGCTGAGATAGGCGCCAGCGACCCCAAAAGGGAATAAGCGGTAGAAAATGGATGTGATGGATGAACTGAAGAGTTCAACATGGCAAGGTTGTCTTATTTCGTGAGACAGCTATGACTAAAGAGCCGATTAAGCCAAATAATTCTTGAATGGTTCTCGTTCCTGGATTTGCGCAGTCATTTGTGAATAGCGTTGCCATGGTAACACGAAATGTTCCCAGTTTAGAGTACCGCGAACGAGACTTTTCCTATGGTATAACATATGTGGGGGCTCGTCTCGTATCATTTGCAGCAGAATAAGATAGAACTTTAATCCATCCATCCATTTCCTACCGCTTATTCCCTTTTGGGGTCGCGGGGGGCGCTGGCGCCTATCTCAGCTACAATCGGGCGGAAGGCGGCGTACACCCTGGACAAGTCGCCACCTCATCGCAGGGCCTAGAACTTTAATATTAAACTGAATTATGAGCAATAATAATAATAATAATGTCTGTCTATCTGTGTTGGCCCTGCGATGAGGTGGCGACTTGTCCAGGGTGTACGCCGCCTTCCGCCCGATTGTAGCTGAGCTAGGCACCAGCGCCCCCCGCGACCCCAAAAGGGAATAAGCGGTAGAAAATGGATGGGATGGATGAACTGAAGAGTTCAACATGGCAAGGTTGTCTTATTTCGTAGGACAGCTATGACTAAATAGCCGATTAAGCCAAATAATTATTGAATGGTTCTCGTTCCTAGATTTGCTCGGGTAATTTGTGAATAGCGTTGCCATGGTAACACAAAATTTTTCCAATTTAGAGTACCGCGAACGAGACTTTTCCTATGGTATAACATATGTGGGGGCTCGTCTCGTATCATTTGCAGCAGAATAAGATAGAACTATAATATTAAACTGAATTATGAGCAATAATAAAGGGAATAAGCGGTAGAAAATGGATGGATGAACGTGTGATTAATGGGGACCGATAAAGAATGTGAATATTTTGTTATAATTGTGCAAAAGTGACTTAAAATGCGGTTTGTGAACATTAGGGGTGTAACGATTGGTTCGATTTAGCCATTGATTGATTTATATTCCTGAATTTGAAGTAACAAAAATGGAGCTGTTTGGACACAATACTCAGCAGTAGTGGGGCGGTACAGCTCGGTTGGTAGATTGGCCGTGACAGCGACTTGAGGGTTCCAGGTTCGATCCCCACTTCTGCCAACCTTGTCTCTACCCTTTATCCACTTGCTCCCAGTGCCACCCACACTGATTCAAAAAAACAAAAAAAAAACAGCTTAGATTTCACAATGTAAATGAAGTGAATTATATTTATATAGCGCTTTTCTCTAGTGACTCAAAGCACTTTACATAGTGAAACCCAATATCTGAGTTACATTTAAACCAGTGAGGGTGGCACTGGGAGCAGTAAAGTGTCTTGCCCAAGGACACAACGGCAGTGACTCGGATGGCTGAAGCGGGGATCGAACCTGGAACCCTCAAGTTGCTGGCAGGGCCGCTCTACCAACCGAGTTATACCGCCCTTATTGGAGATATTTAATCTTACTTGGATTTCAGTTTCCGGCCTGTTTTTCTGCACCGCAAAAACGGAAATTTTAATTATAATTTGAATTAAATATCTGCAAGAAGCACACGTCAAAAGCGGTGAAGGTCGCCGGCGGTGCGTACTTACATCCCAAGTTGGACGTCTTACTCCCACGTGACGTCCCGCTTCCCTCGCCACGGCAATCACCGCCTGACAGAAATCCTCCGCCGCCGTGACCTCCTGCCAAAGATTTGTCAGGCGCTCCTGTTTAGAGTTTGTGTCAACTCCCTGGAATCGCTTTGAAATTATTTTTTGTTGTTGTTGAGTGCGATTATATTGACGTGCACGTCTTTGTCAACTTGCATCCCACTCACGGGGGCGGCGGTTTGGCCGAAGGGACGACTTTCATATGATTATACTTACAAATCCCGTTTCCATATGAGTTGGGAAATTGTATTAGATGTAAATATAAACAGAATACAATGATTTGCAAATCCTTTCCAACCCATATTCAGTTGAATATGCTACAAAGACAACATATTTGATGTTCAAACTGATAAACTGTATTTTTTTTTGCAAATAATAATTGACTTAGAATTTCATGGCTGCAACACGTGCCAAAGTAGTTGGGAAAGGGCATGTTCACCACTGTGTTACATCACCTTTTCTTTCAACAACACTCAATAGACGTTTGGGAACTGAGGAAACTAATTGTTGACGCTTTGAAAGTGGAATTCTTTCCCATTCTTGTTTTATGTAGAGCTTCAGTCCTTCAACAGTCCGGGGTCTCCGCTGTCGTATTTTACGCTTCATAATGCACCACACATTTTCCATGGGAGACAGGTCTGGACTGCAGGCGGGCCAGGAAAGTACCCGCACTCTTTTTTTACGAAGCCACGCTGTTGTAACACGTGCTGAATGTGGCTTGGCATTGTCTAACTGAAATAAGCAGGGGCGTCCTTGAAAAACACGGCGCTTGGATGGCAGCATATGTTGTTCCAAAACCTGTATGTACCTTTCAGCATTAATGGTGCCTTCACAGTTGTGTAAGTTACCCATGCCTTGGGCACTAATGCACCCCCATACCATCACACATGCTGGCTTTTCAACTTTCCATCAATAACAGTCTCGATGGCTCGCTTCCCCTTTGGTCCGGATGACACAATGTCTAATATTTCCAAAAACAATTTGAAATTGTAGACTCGTCAGAACACTTTTCCACTTTGCATCAGTCCAACTTAGATTATCTCAGGCCCAGAGAAGCCGCCGGCGTTTCTGGATGTTGTTGATAAATGGCTTTTGCTTTGCATATTAGAGCTTTTACTCGCACTTAAAGATGTAACGACAAACTGTATTTAGTGACAGTGGTTTTCTGACGTGTTTTCTTAAGCCCTTGTGGTGATATCCTTGAGATATTGATGTCGGTTTTTGATACAGTGACGTCTAAGGGATCGAAGGTCACGGTCATTCAATGTTGGTTTCCGGCCATGCCGCTTACGTGGAGTGATTTCTCCAGATTCTCCGAACCTTTTGCTGATATTATGGAGCGTAGATGTTGAAATCCTTAAATTTCATGCAATTGCACTTTGAGAAACGTTGTTCTTAAACTGTTTGACTATTTGCTCACGCAGTTGTGGACAAAGGGGTGTACCTCGCCCCATCCTTTCTTGTGAAAGACTGAGCATTTTTTTGGGGAAGCTGTTTTTATACCCAATCATGGCACCCACCTGTTCCCAATCAGCCTGCACACCTGTGGGATGTTCCAAATAAGTGTTTGATGAGCATTCCTCAACTTGATCAGTATTTATTGCCACCTTTCCCAACTTCTTTGTCACGTGTTGCTGGGATCAAATTCTAAAGTTAATGATTATTTGCAACAACAACAAATGTTTATCAGTTTGAACATCAAATATGTTGTCTTTGTAGCATATACAACTGAATATGGGTTGAAAAGGATTTTGCAAATTATTGTATTCTGTTTATATTTACATCTAACACAATTTCCCAACTCATATGGAAACAGGGTTTGTACTTACATTTTCTGAAGTTGTCATAGGTATTTGATGTTGAACCCCAAGATGCAGAGACGGAGGCAGGCATAGAGTATGAAAACATGATTTAATTCAAACAAAACAAGAACAAACAAAAAGCACGCACGTGGGCGGAATAACAAACTAAGGGAGCTAGCACTGGAAGCCAGAAAACAAAAAGGAACTTTAGCATGGAAGCTAGTGGATAGCAAACAGAAAAACTGGAAATAACTAATGCTAACAGAAACAGCTTACCGCTACGACGACCCGGACAAAATGTAGCATGACAGGTAGTAGCTGTAACAAAACAACACGACAGGTATATGAGTGATATGTGGCAAAGACAATACAATACAATGATAATAATAATAATAATGAATTAGATTTATATCGCGCTTTTCTACTGTTAGATACTCAAAGCGCTCACAGACAAGTGGGAACCCATCATTCATTCACACCTGGTGGTGGTAAGCTACATCTGTAGCCACAGCTGCTCTGGGGTAGACTGACGGAAGCGTGGCTGCCAGTTTGCGCCTACGGCCCCTCCGACCACCACCAATCATTCATTCATCATTCATTCACCGGTGTGAGCGGCAACGGGGGCAAAGGGTGAAGTGCCCTGCCCAAGGACACAACGGCAGCGATTTGGATGTCCATAGGTGGGAAGCGAACCTGCAACCCTCAGGTTTCTGGCGCGGCCGCTCTACCCACTACGCCAGGGGTGCCCATTACGTCGATGGCGAGCTACCAGTCGACCGCGGGGGGTGTGTCAGTCGATCACCAGCCAGGCTTTTAAAAAAAATAGACCTAAAAATGAGTGATCATCAATCTTCACCAAGACGTCACTTAAATGACATTCACGGTACCGGAGGGTCTTGTGAGATGACGCTGGCTGCTGCAAGATCATTATTATGAAAATATGACCGAGAGGAAGGCGAGGAACACTTTTTATTTCAACAGACTCTCGCGCCGTACCTTCCGTCAAAACTCTAAAGGCCGACTGCACATTTCCTATCTTCACAATAAAAGCCCTGCTTCATGCTGCCTGCGCTAACAAAATAAGAGTCTCGGAAAACTGGCGTGCACAAGCGATCCCTCAGAAAGCTGGCGTGCACATCACTTGTGCACGCCAGCTTTCCGAGACTCTTATTTTGTTAGCGCAGGCAGCATGAAGCAGGGCTTTTATTGTGAAGATAGGAAATGTGCAGTCGGCCTTTAGAGTTTTGACGGAAGGGACGGCGCGAAAGTCTGTTGAAATAAAAAGTGTTTCTCGCCTTCCTCTCGGTCATTTTTTCATAATAATGAACTGGCAGCAGCCAGCGTCATCTCACAAGACCCTCGGGTGCCGTGAATGTCAATCAAGCAAGCTACGGAATTGGCCGCCAATGTTTTTCTTGTAAAGTGTATGGAAGCTGGATGAATTAGATGCCAAAAACCAACCACTTTCATGTGGTATTGTACAGAAAGGACCACTTTTTTTCTCCTCCATTTGAAAATGTGGGCGTTATCATCATTACTGTCTGATTCCGATCAATGCAAGTCATCAGAATCAGGTAATACACCAACTTATATTCTTGTCTTTGTGAAAGAAAGCCATCTATATGTGTTACACATGCTTGTATTATCATTAAACACATTTAACTTGTTTACAAAAATGTCTCTTTCATAAATAAATAAATATAAATGATATATATAAGTGAGGTAGATCCCCTCGAGTTGGTCAATTGAAAAGTAGCTCGCCTGCAGAAAAAGTGTGGGCACCCCTGCACTACGCCATAACGCCCCAAATGATCCAGCGACTGACACAAGACAAAGCAGGTAGAAATAGGAGCGGGCTGATTGGCAACAGGTGTGGCCAGGTGCCAATCAGCCGCAGCTGAGGAGGAACACAGCTTAAGGGAACAAGACAGGAAGCTGACAAAATAAGAGCACTAGACAGGAGATACTAAACACAGAGGAAACAGACAAATGCAGAGGAAAAAACTAAAACATAGACAGATTGCGCTCGTCCTGTGGAATTTAACCACTTTTTCATGACAAGGGGGGGAAAAATACTGACTTTAATGGAAATTCAATTATGCTTTTGCTTTTAAAATGCTTTTATTTTTGTTTTTTTGGTTTTGGCTGATGAGGTTCGGGAGACATGCCAGTGTCCGCAATGATTTATGTGGCGCTCTCTACATGATTTCTCCGCCTCCCGTCCCCTTTCAGGCATATTGTGGTCTGCGGTCACATTACCCTCGAAAGTGTCTCCAACTTCCTCAAAGACTTCCTACACAAGGACAGGGATGATGTCAATGTAGAAATTGTTTTTCTCCATAAGTAAGTTCGCCCTCCAGCTCCTACGTTCAAAATCAGCCCATCTGTATTCGTGTATTCACATCGTCTCTTTGTGTTTGCTAGTATTTCCCCTAATCTTGAGCTGGAAGCCTTGTTCAAACGCCATTTTACCCAAGTCGAGTTCTACCAGGGATCTGTGCTCAACCCCCACGACCTGGCTCGAGTCAAGGTACGGTCCGTTAACGCAGAATATCACGTTTCTTTGGCCACTAAAACTTCAACTTAAAACTAAAAAAAATGAATTTCACGTTTTTTTAGTTTTTTTATGTATTATTCCTTTTTCCTTGCAATGTTTGTAACAATTCAAATAATGTCCAGTAGTTTTGAATTGTTAAATGCTTAGGATTAAGAAAGAAAGAAAGAAGCTTGAAATTATACGAAAGATGTAAACAAAACAAAACAAAAAAATACGTAGATAAATTAAAATTGTTTAATTCGGAAAAGTAAAATTGTCTTTTTTCTGTTACAAAGTTCTTTCCTAGACCGTTACAACTTTATAATCACAGAACTTGTAACTTGAATTCTTTTTTTTTTTTTTACAATTATGTCTGTTACGATGTCTATCACACTATTACGACGTTTTGGTGACGTAGCCATTTTTTCCACGTAAAATTTCAACTCAATTTGAATCTCACACCATCATGACTTTTCGGTCTTAAGTAACTTTTTCCGTAACATTTCGACTTTTTACCTTGTCGCCACGTTACATTTTTCTGTGATTCGAACCTCATTGGAAAATGAAGAATTTTTCTCGTAGCATTACGACTGTTTTTTCTTGACAATGTGATTGTTTCTCGTCATTACTATCTTTTGGTCGTACGAGTACATAAGTAGAAACTTTTTTTTTGTTGAATTGAAACGTTTTCTCGCAAGATTACGACTTTTTCTGTTACGACTTCATTTGTGTTATTATTGCTAAATTTCCCCCAGGGATCAATAAAGTACTTTCTATTCTATTCTATTATAGGGAAGTAACAACTTTTTTTCATAACATTATTATTATTATTATTACTATGCTCAAATACTTCTGTTGTACTATCAACTTTTTGTCGTACTATTACAATGTTATCATAAACTACTGTGAAAGCTATATTTGTTTACGGTTCTCACTTTATTATTACACTTATTTATTTTTCTATTGAACTATTTTGACATTATCATGAAATGATGAGACGGGTACTTCATATTTTTAAAGTAAATAATCCCTTTGACTATTTACAAAGTTTTTCTTTGTTGAATTGAAACGTTTTCTCGTAAGATTACGACTTATTCTGTTGCGACTTCATTTCTTTTTTGCTTAATATTGCGTTATTATTGCTGAATTTCCCCCAGGGATTAGAAAAGTACTTTCTATTCTATTCTATTATAGGGAAGTAACACATTTTTTTAATAACAATGTTATTATTATTATTATGCTTTAATACTTCTGTTATACTATCAACTTTTTTGTCGCACTATTACAATGTTATCATCATAAACTACTGTAAAAGCTACTTTTGTTTTTGGTTCTCACTTTATTACTACACGTTTATTTATTTTTATATCAATCTATCATGATCATGAAATAATGAGACCGGTACTTCAAATGTTAAAAAATTAGCCCGTAACACATTTGTATTTTAATTTAATTAATTAATTTTGAATCTAATTGCATATTTTTACACTGACTTAATTGTGCGGACATAAACATTAACTCAGATGAACTTACAGTATATGAGTGTATAAAATTATTAACTTTTAACTTTAATCATGCACATTGTCTTAATATTCCATAATATCTAAACAATTGGTGTGGAGAGGAGGAGCCGGCGAAGGAGCAGCGGCGAGGAGGCGGAGAATGCGGGCAAGCGGCGAGGCGGGGCGTGCCGAGAGCGACGCCACAAGAGAGATCAGGTGCGTGGATCGCGCACCTGGACACAACTGACGTATCTCCTCTCAATGTTTAAAAGGGGAGAAGGAGGAGAGGACGGGGCAGAAGGAATTGGAGAGCCTGCAGCATTGCATGAAGAGCGGAAGCGACAGAAAGCAAGACGCAAACGACGACGACGGGGGAGGTTGAAAGCGACCGAAGAGCGAGCAGTGAGAGCACGGTCGGCTGAAAAGCAACCCGCAAAAGACTGTTCTTATTTGGATAACAAATGAACAGTCAGCTTGAAGAGCAACCCGCAAAAGACTGTTCTTTATTTTTCATCCATCCATCCATCCATCTTCTGCCGCTTATCCGAGGTCGGGTCGCGGGGGCAACAGCCTAAGCAGGGAAACCCAGACTTCCCTCTCCCCAGCCACTTCGTCCAGCTCTTCCCGGGGGATCCCGAGACGTTCCCAGGCCAGCCGGGAGACATAGTCTTCCCAACGTGTCCTGGGTCTTCCCCGTGGCCTCCTACCGGTTGGACGTGCCCTAAAAACCTCCCTAGGGAGGCGTTCGGGTGGCATCCTGACCAGATGCCCGAACCACCTCATCTGGCTCCTCTCGATGTGGAGGAGCAGCGGCTTTACTTTGAGTTCCTCCCGGATGGCAGAGCTTCTCACCCTATCTCTAAGGGAGAGCCCCGCCACACAGCGGAGGAAACTCATTTCGGTCGCTTATACCCGTCATCTTATCCTTTCGGTCATGACCCAAAGCTCATGACCATAGGTGAGGATGGGAACGTAGATCGACCGGTAAATTGAGAGCTTTGCCTTCCGGCTCAGCTCCTTCTTCACCACAACGGATCGGTACAACGTCCGCATTACTGAAGACGCCGCACCGATCCGCCTGTCGATCTCACGATCCACTCTTCACCCACTCGTGAACAAGACTCCTAGGTACTTGAACTCCTCCACTTGGGGCAGGGTCTCCTCCCCAACCCGGAGATGGCACTCCACCCTTTTCCGGGCGAGAACCATGGACTCGGACTTGGAGGTGCTGATTCTCATTCCGGTCGCTGCAAACCGATCCAGTGATCGTTTTTTTTCAAATAAGAACAGTCTTTTGCGGGTTGCTTTTCAGCCGACCGTGCTCTCACTGCTCGCTCTTCGGTCGCTTTCAACCGCCCCCGTCGTCGTCGTCTGCATCTTGCTCCATGTTGCTTCCACTCTTCATGCACTGCTGCAGGCTCTCCAACTCCTTCTGCCCCGTTCTCTCCTCCTCCTCCCCTTTTATACATCGAAAGGAGATACGTCAGTGGTGTCCAGGTGCGCGATCCACGCACCTGATCTCTCTTGTGGCGTTGCTCCCGGCGCGCCCCGCCTCGCCGCTGGCCCGCATTCTCCGCCTCCTCGCCGCCATCTTGGGCCGGGCTACAGCATGCCCTACCCCGCTGCTCCTTCGCCGGCTCCGCCTCTCCACAAATGGTAAATGTATACCACAGACAGGTTAAACATTGATAATCTTAATTATTAAGAAGTCACGATGTGGTATAACTAAGGAAAATGTCTGTAGAGTTAATAAAACACATATTAGAGAGGAGAAACGTGATAAAATGCAGAAATATTTGATTTGTTCAGGCTGATGTTTGTTAACGACAAATCCCACATTGATTGCATAGATCGAGTCAGCGCATGCCTGCCTCATCCTGGCCAACAAATACTGTGGGGATCCCGATGCGGAAGACGCCTCCAACATCATGAGGTACCTCAACATCTCCACGTTTTGATTGCGGCATGATTGTCACCGATTATTATTTTTGTCCATACCCTCCTCTTTAGGGTCATCTCCATCAAGAACTACCACCCCAAGATCAGAATAATCACACAGATGCTTCAATATCACAATAAGGTAAGGCACTTTAGAGCAGGGCTTCCTAACCTTCGCCACCTCGGGGCCACTTTTCCACTATAAAGGGGCCCACTCAAATATTAACACTAAATTACTAATCTTACTCTTGATTTAAATTTTATTTTTTTTGGTACATGGTGTAATGATAAGTGTGACCAGTAGATGGCAGTCACACATGAGAGACATGTGTAGACTGCGCTATGATGGCGATAAACAACACGAAAACCTTAAAGGCCTACTGAAATGAGATGTTCTTATTCAAACGGGGATAAAAGGTCCATTCTATGTGTCATACTTGATCATTTCGCGTTTTTGCCATATTTTTGCTGAAAGGATTTAGTAGAGAACATCGATGATAAAGTTGGCAACTTTTGGTCGCTAATAAAAAAGCCTTGCCTGTACCGGAAGTAGCAGACGATGTGCGCGTGACGTCACGGGTTGTGGAGCTCCTCACATCTGAACATTGTTTATAATGATGGCCACTAGCAGCGAGAGCGATTCGGACCGAGAAAGCGACGATTTCCCCATTAATTTGAGCGAGGATGAAATATTCGTGGATGAGGAAAGTGAGAGTGAAGTACGAGAAAAAAAACAACTAGACGGCAGAGCGATTCAGATGTTATTAGACACATTTACTAGGATAATTCTGGAAAATCCCTTATCTGCTTATTGTGTTGGATCCATTATGGATTGAACTTTCACAGTATCATGTTAGACCCGCTCGACATCCATTGCTTTTGTCCTCTCCAAGGTTCTCATAGTCATCATTGTCACCGACGTCCCACTGAGTGTGAGTTTTCCTTGCCCTTATGTGGGCCTACTGAGGATGTGGTAGTGGTTTGTGCAGCCCTTTGAGACACTAGTGATTTAGGGCTATATAAGTAAAAAATGATTGATTGATTGATTGACTAGTGTTTTAGTGAGATTATATGGTCGTACTTGTACAACCTGAAAGTCGGAGGGGTGTGGTGACCGCCGGTGTCTCCGAGGGAAGCCACGTTTCTCAACGAGGTGAACGCAGCCGGTCGGGCCGGGCTGAGATTTTATTTTTTTCCCCTCCAACAACGGTGGAAGCATCCGACGGTCGGGGGCGGCCGTTGGGAGGAGGCAAGAGAGTCGAAACTGCCTCTTTGACAGGTGCGTGCAGGGGGAACGACGCAAGCTCTCCGCTCATGTCTACGGTAAGAGCCGACTTATTACCACAATTTTCTCACCGAAACCTGCCGGTTGACATGTGGTAGGGAACCGTGTTCGCTTGACCGCTCTGTTCCATAGTAAAGCTTCACCGTCATCTTTCGGGAATGTAAAGAATGAAACACCGGCTGTGTTCGTGTTGCTAAAGTGAAGTGAAGTGAAGTATATTTATATAGCACTTTTCTCAAAGTGACTCAAAGCGCTTTACATAGTGAAACCCAATATCTAATTTTTCCATTTAAACCAGTGTGGGTGCCACTGGGAGCAGGTGGGTAAAGTGTCTTGCCCAAGGACACAACAGTAGTGACTCGGATGGCAGAAGCGGGGATCGAACCTGCAACCCTCAAGTTGCTGGCATGGCCGCTCTACCAACCGAGCTATACCTACAGCTTTCTTCTTTGACGTCTCCATTATTCATTGAAGAAAGTGCAAAAGATTCAGCAACATTGATGTCCATAATACTGTGGAATTATGCGATGAAAACTGACGACTTATAGCTGTGAAAATGCGTGACGTAACGCGCACGTGTCATCAAACCGCGACGTATTAGCATGATACTTCCGCGCGAAATTTAAAATTGCAATTTAGTAAACTAAAGCGGCCGTATTGGCATGTGTTGCAATGTTAATATTTCATCATTGATATATAAACTATCAGACTGCGTGGTCGCTAGTAGTGGCTTTCAGTAGGCCTTTAAACATTCCATTGAAAATAAAGAACATTACACACTGCAAAATCCGAGCTTTTCTTCCTGTCGCTCACACAGCCCAGTAAACCAGGCAGCGCAAATGTTGCTTTCAGCTCAGACTGCACCAGGGAAGGGAAAAAAAAGCCGAAATCCGTGTTTTGTTACCTTGAAACCTCGATCTGTTTTGTGTCTGCTCGCTGCTCACCTCATATATGATGTCGCCCCCCAATGAAGGCCCATCTGCTGAACATTCCGAGCTGGAACTGGAAGGAGGGCGACGACGCCATCTGTCTGGCCGAGCTGAAGGCGGGCTTCATCGCCCAGAGCTGCCTGGCCCAAGGCCTCTCCACCATGCTGGCCAACCTCTTCTCCATGAGGTCCTTCATCGAGGTGAGTCTCATCTTGCAGAATTTTTGGCTTCGACCCACCCGAGCCGTGGGGGAGACTGGAGGTGAGGGGGTAACATGAGTGGCGGCTCTTTTGGAGATTGACGCAAGGCAGGACGCTCCCGGACTTCCCATTAGTACGTCATATTTCACCGTGATATTTTCATATGGAATCTATTTCTGCGGCTCCGTGCCGAAGAGGTGCTTGCCTCTATCAAAGAGCTATTCTCCTGGCGCTAAGATGACGGATCCTCGCGTAATGACCGGGGCTCCACATCTGCAGACCACATTCACTTTCTGAAAACATTCCTGCAGACATCACACGTGGGTCGATTTAGTAAGTATGAATATTAGGGGTGTAACGATACCTGTACTTGTATTGAACCGTTTCGGTACGGGGGTTTCGGTTCAGTAACAGGGTTTTTTTAAGCTAAAGTCTTAACAAGCTGCTTTGCTTCTTCTGCCTCTGTCTCAGCACCCAGCATTGTCCCACCCACACGACCACATATTGGTTACATACATAGCAGTAACAGCCAATCAGCAGTGCGTATTCAGAGCGCATGTAGTAAATGCTTCAGCGTCGAGCAGATAGGTGTTTAGCAGGTGAGCATAAGGCAGCGTACTCTCCCCAAATGATAATAAACACCTCCCAGTCAACTACTACTAACATTACAATGAGCCCGTTGACCTTCTAGAAACTTAAACTGCAGCTCAGCTCGCTCACAGCGTAACGTTAGCTCATTTTGCGGTGTGTGTGTTGTGTGTGTGTGTGTGTGTGTGTGTGTGTTAAGTTGCAATTCTCTACTCCCATCTAGTGCTAGATATTTTTGTTTCATCCTTCTAGCTATAGTGGAAAGGGGGTCCCTCACAACCTACTGACCAAACGTGGGTCCACAAAAAGGATGCAAGACATGAATGTGTGTGTGTGTGTGTGTGTGTGTGTGTGTGTGTGTGTGTGTGTGTGTGTGAGTGTGTGTGTGTGTGTGTTAAGTTGCAACTCTCTACTCCCATCTAGTGCTAGATATTTTTGTTTCATCCTTCTAGCTATAGTGGAAAGGGGGGCCCTCACAACCTACTGACCAAACGTGGGTCCACAAAAAGGATGCAAGACATGAATGTGTGTGTGTGTGTGTGTGTGTGTGTGTGTGTGTGTGTGTGTGTGTGTGTGTGTGTGTGTGTGTGTGTGTGTGTGTGTGTGTGTTAAGTTGCAACTCTCTACTCCCATCTAGTGCTAGATATTTTTGTTTCATCCTTCTAGCTATAGTGGAAAGGGGGGCCCTCACAACCTACTGACCAAACGTGGGTCCACAAAAAGGATGCAAGACGTGTGTGTGTGTGTGTATGTATGTGTTTGTGTGTGTGTGTGTGTGTGTGTTAAGTTACAACTCTCTACTCCCATCTAGTGCGAGATATAATTTTTTCATCCTTCTAACTATAGCGCAAAGGGGGGCCCTCACAATTTACTGACCAAACCTGGGTCCACAGAGTGTGTGTGCGTGTGTGTGTGTGTGTGTGTGTGTGTGTGTGTGTGTGTGTGTGTGTGTGTGTGTTAAGTTGCAACTCTCTACTCCCATCTAATGCTAGATATTTTTGTTTCATCCTTCTAGCTATAGTGGAAAGGGGGGCCCTCACAACCTACTGACCAAACGTGGGTCCACAAAAAGGATGCAAGACATGAATGTGTGTGTATGTGTGTGTGTGTGTGTGTGTGTGTGTTAAGTTGCAACTCTCTACTCCCATCTAGTGCGAGATATAGTTTTTTCATCCTTCTAGCTATAGTGGAAAGGGGGGCCCTCACAACCTACTGACCAAACGTGGGTCCACACAAAGTAGGAAAGACATGTATGTGTGTGTGTGTGTGTGTGTGTGTGTGTGTGTGTGTGTGTGTGTGTGTGTGTGTGTTTTACGGACAGAAAAGTTTTGAATGGCAGGGTCCCTGCTATCACATGTTGATAAAAATATAACATTTACATAATAAAACTCAACTACAGGCTTCCCAAATGCTGTAACATATTAAGCATGATGAGTTGACTTAAAACTGTTTAATGTTGCAATTTTTATATGTAGAAGAAAAGTTGTGTCATTTTATTTAATCTAAGCAACAATTTGAGGCAATTTAATGTTGATTAACATAATTATTATAGTGTTCCCAATGTTAAAAGGATCAAGCCTTTGTTTACAAATTTGGTAAATAAATAACCCAAAAAATAATATTTTGTTGTTTTTTTCCTGTACCGAAAATTAACCAAACCGTGACCTCTAAACCGAGGTACGTACCAAACAGATATTTTTGTGTACCGTTACACCCCTAATGAATAGTTGTAGTTGTATTGTAAAACTTACAAACGGCACTTAAAGTGAATTAGGAATACATAGAAGTAGAAACTCTATGGATGACTAGAAGACAAAACAGCACTTTTTTGTTGTTGTTTTGTTTTCTTTTTTGTCCTGTCCAGCTTCTCAGGCATATCATATAGTTGATGTAGATGCCCGTATCGGCCGTACAAGTTTACTTTACAAAAGAGAAGTGTAGGGTTCCTTCTCTTGTTTCCCTATTTGTGTTTGACTTTATTAAATGGATTTATATTATTATTTTGGTGCAGTCGTGCCGCAGCAGGAGGGGATAGAAGGAGGGAAAAAGGGAAGACGGAGGGTGGGATAAGACAGAGAGACGACAACAACAACAACAGCAAACACAACAACATCAACAATAGAACAACATCAGCAAAAAGGATATGTACAAATATGATGGTAAAAGTGATAGCAAAGAAGCAGTTAGTGAAATAAATAATAATACAGAAATGACAATGAGCATTATTACACTACAAACGGAGCGATACAAATACCAATAACAAAAGCACTATCATTAATAATAACAATAATATTGGGTTGGGCTCTCTGGGCGGCTGGGTCAGCACTCTGGCTCCCACGCACACTGGGGGTCAAATATATTGTACATACAAACACACACACACACACACACACACACACACACACACACACACACACACACACACACACACACACACACACACACCGTTATTCATACATACAAACGTCCATACATTGGTAACTACGCTCCCACATACACACACAAATACATTACTTACCTACATACTCCTAGTCCGTCCATCCAAGCGTACATTCACTGTACAAACATACATATACTGTACATATACATTGACTGTACAAACAAACATACATATACTGTACATATACATTTACTGTATAAACAAACATACATATACTGTACATATACATTGACTGTATAAACAAACATACATACGCATTCACTGTACAAACATACATATACTGTACATATACATTCACTGTACAAATAAACATACATATACTGTACATATACATTTACTGTATAAACAAACATACATATACTGTACATATACATTCACTGTACAAACAAACATACATACGCATTCACTGTACAAACATACATATACTGTACATATACATTCACTGTACAAACAAACATACATATACTGTACATATACATTTACTGTACAAACAAACATACATATACTGTACATATACATTCACTGTACAAACAAACATACATATACTGTACATATACATTCACTGTACAAACATACATATACTGTACATATACATTCACTGTACAAATAAACATACATATACTGTACATATACATTCATTGTACAAACATACATATACTGTACATATACATTCACTGTACAAATAAACATACATATACTGTACATATACATTCATTGTACAAACATACATATACTGTACATATACATTCACTGTACAAATAAACATACATATACTGTACATATACATTCACTGTACAAACATACATATACTGTACATATACATTCACTGTACACATACATACATATACTGTACATATACATTCACACTACAAACAAACATACATATACTGTACATATACATTCACACTACAAACAAACATACATATACTGTACATATACATTCACTGTACAAACATTCATATACACATTCTGTTCATATACAAGTACATATACATACATTCACTCATGCACATAATCATATATCAACGTTGTTGCCCTAGGGTAAACTGGGTAACACAAGGCATATTGACAGAGCCGAAACCATTGTTACTATAACAATCTACAAGATTAATATCGGTTGCTTCTCTCTCTTCCCTTTCATCTTTCGGTATTCCTTCTTTTTTTTTTCATTTATTTTATTTTATTTTTATTATCTTTTCTAGCTATCATTATGTATACGTATTGTTGCATTTGAACAACTTTATTGTTGATAATAGAGGTAAACTATTGGTTTTGTTCATGATCAATAGCGCTTTTTCTATTGGTATTTTTATTGCTCCAGTTTTCGTGTAAAAATGCTCATTGTCATTATTATATTATTTATTTCACTAACTGCTTATTTGCTATCACTTTTACGATCATATTTGTACATATTATGTATGTGCTGGTGTTGTTCTATTGTTGTTGTTGTTATTGTTGTATTTGCTGTTGTTGTTTGTGTCTCTCTGTCTAATCCCTCTCTTATCCCCACAATTTCCCCCTCTGTCTTCCTTTTTTTTCTCTTTCTATCCCCTCCTGCTCCGGCCCGGCTGCACCAAAATAATAATATAAATACATTTAATAAAGTCACATTCAAATAAGACAACAAGAGAAGTATCCTACACTTCTCTTTTGTAAAGTAAATCTGAACAGTCGATACGGGCATCTACATAAACTATATGATTTGCCTGAGAAGCTGGACAGGACAAAAAAAATTAAATAATAATAATAACAATAATATACCTCCACTGAAATTCGGGATTCTCCTGAAAAAATCGGGAGGGTTGGCAAGTATGAGAATCAGCGTTGAATGCGGTGATACAGCGGCACCGCCACTGAATAATACCGGCGGGCCAGTTCTAATGTTGATTTATTATTGGCTTAAGGGCCTAAGGAAATTACATGGCGGGCCAGAGTTTGACACCCATGCTCTAAAGCACTAGTTCCATTGGCAACAAAACAGAGCATATTACTACCACCATCATGCTTTACGGTAGGTATTGTGTTCCTGCGATTAAAGGCCTCACCTTTCTTCGGACAAACATATTTCTGGGTATTGTGGCCAAACAGCTACATTTTTGTTGTAGAAATGATTGGAAACTCAAGACAGCCATGACATTATGTCCTTTACAAGGGTATGTCAACTTTTGACCACGACTGTATATATATATGTATATGTATTCATAACGTTTCTACCATCCCCACCCCCAGATCGAGGAGGACACCTGGCAGAAGTACTACCTTGAAGGAGTGGCTAACGAGATGTACACAGAGTATTTGTCCAGTGCCTTTGTGGGCCTCTCCTTCCCCACCGTGTGCGAGTAAGTACCCCCTTCTTTCCGCCCCGCCCTCCGAGACCACCGCCGACGGTAAGTTGTTGTCGCCCGCCGGCAGCGAGAGGCCGCCTCTCCTAACATCTCCACGCCTACGTTTCAGGCTGTGTTACGTGAAGCTGAAGCTGTTGCTCATTGCCATCGAGTACAAGTCGGAGCAAAGAGAGAGCAGGTTTGTACAGTATGTGGGAGAAAGAAAAAAAAAGAGAAAAAGACGCTCGAAGTCCCGCCTACCCCGCAAACACTCCCATGAGAACGTGATGTTGCAACGCACTTGATGGCATCACCTTGGTGTTGTCGCATCAAATGCAATAAGAACACTAACTCGGTGACAGAGAGCATGCACCCTTTTTATCCATTCTTCCACAGATGTTTGGATCCATACCAACCATTAAATGACTCATTCCTCCTGCTAAATGATAGTCTAGTTCTTTAGCCCTGATTCCACAATAGCAAGGTCAAGGAAGTCTTGCAGAAAGCGATTCTAAGGTCGATTTCAGCGATACAGTACATAATGTTGTCTGCTGCACTTTTGGATTTCCATGCTACGTTTTTCTTAACTTCTCTTGTTGGCTTTATTCCCCTCGCCCCCCAGAACACACACACGTGCACTGCTCCGACAAAGCAGTATTAGAGCCGTAGTGAAAAGTACCGTATTTTCCGGACTATAAGGCGCACTTAAAATCCTTTTTTTTCCTCTGAAAACTCGACAGTGTGCCTTAGAAGCCAGGATATATTTATATAAGGAATATATTTTGGTTGAGCAAACCCACCTCGAAGCCATTTTATTTGGTACATGGTGTAATGATAAGTCTGGCCAGTAGATGGCAGTCACACATAAGAGATATGTGTAGATTTTATATGTTCCATTGAAAATATAGAACATTACACACGGCGCTCAAAAGGACTGTTTTTCCAGTAAAATAATACTTAGATACATTTTGGGGGCTTGTCCGGGTGTATTGTTGTTGTTTTTCTCATCACAAAATGTTTTATTAGGACTTTGGTAAGCTATGAAGCCGCACCATGAGATGGATTGTACTATGACTCTACATATGAGTATTACTATGGTGTGTGTGTAAGGTAAGACATTATTATCTGGCGTTTTATTTCGCAATATTATGCAAAAGCAACTTTTCTTACCTTCCAGTACCTGCTGATGTGTATTTGTGATCTGCATAAATCCTGAAAAATTGCGCGCGGCCGCCTTTGTAGTGAACATTTTGGATAATTTTTGTATCTGTTTACTTGTTTGCTCAAATCTCCTTATACACTTCAGTTCTTAACATTTTCCGGACTACAAGGCACACTTAAAATCCTTTTTTTTCTCTGAAAACTCGACAGTGTGCCTTTTAACCCAGGATATATTTATACAAGGAATATATTTTGGTTGAGCAGACCCACCTCAAAGCCATTTTATTTGGTACATAATGTAATGATAAGTGTGACCAGTAGATGGCAGTTACACATAAGAGATATGTGTAGATTGCAATATGACTCAAGTAAACAACACCAGCATTTCATATGTTCCATTGAAAATATAGAACATTACACACGGCGCTCAAAAGGACTGTTTTTCCAGTAAAATAATACTTAGATACATTTTGGGGGCTTGTCCGGGTGTATTGGAGATTTTTTTTCATCATAAAATGTTTTAGTTTGAAGCTATGAAGCCGCACCGTGAGATGGATTGTACTTTGACTCTACATATGAGTATTATTATGGTGTGTGTATAAGGTAAGACATTATTATCTGGCGTTTTGTTTCACAATATTATGCAAAAGTAACTTTTCTTACCTTCTGGCACCTGCTAATGTGTATTTGGGATCTGCGTAAATCCTGAAAAATCTGTAGTCAACATTTTGGATAATTTTTGTATCTGTTTACTTGTTTGCTCAAATCTCCTAATAAACTTCAGTTCTTAACATTTTCCGGACTATAAAGCGCACTTAAAATCTTTTAATTTGTCTCAAACCTCGACATTGTGCCTTATAACCCGGGATATATTTATATAAGGAATATATTTTGGTTGAGCAAACCCACCTCGAAGCCACTTTATTTGGTACATAATGTAATGATAAGTGTGACCAGTAGATGGCAGTCACACATAAGAGATATGTGTAGACTGCAATATGACTCAAGTAAACAACATCAAGGTTTCATATGTTCCATTGAAAATATAGAACATAACACACGGCGCTCAAAAGGACTGTTTTTCCAGTAAAATAATACTTAGATACATTTTGGGGGCTTGTCCGGGTGTATTGTTCTTGTTTTTCTCATCATAAAATGTTTTATTAGGACTTTGGTAAGCTATGAAGCCGCACCGTGAGATGGATTGTACTGTGATTCTACATAGGAGTACTATTATGGTGTGTGTATAAGGTAAGACATTATTATCTGGCGTTTTGTTTCGCAATATTATGCAAAAGCAACTTTTCTTGCCTTCCGGTACCTGCTGATGTGTATTTGGGATCTGCATAAATCCTGAAAAATTGCACGCGGCCGCCTTTGTAGTGAACATTTTGGATAATTTTTGTATCTGTTTACTTGTTTGCTCAAATCTCCTAATAAATTTCAGTTTTTAACATTTTCCGGACTACAAGGCACACTTAAAATCCTTTTTTTTCTCTGAAAACTCGACAGTGTGCCTTTTAACCCAGGATATATTTATATAAGGAATATATTTTGGTTGAGCAGACCCACCTCAAAGCCATTTTATTTGGTACATAATGTAATGATAAGTGTGACCAGTAGATGGCAGTTACACATAAAAGATATGTGTAGATTGCAATATGACTCAAGTAAACAACACCAGCATTTCATATGTTCCATTGAAAATATAGAACATTACACACGGCGCTCAAAAGGACTGTTTTTCCAGTAAAATAATACTTAGATACATTTTGGGGGCTTGTCCGGGTGTATTGGAGATTTTTTTTCATCATAAAATGTTTTAGTTTGAAGCTATGAAGCCGCGCCGTGAGATGGATTGTACTTTGACCCTACATATGAGTATTATTATGGTGTGTGTATAAGGTAAGACATTATTATGTGGCGTTTTGTTTCACAATATTATGCAAAAGTAACTTTTCTTACCTTCTGGCACCTGCTAATGTGTATTTGGGATCTGCGTAAATCCTGAAAAATTGCGCGCGGCCGCCTTTGTAGTGAACATTTTGGATAATTTTTGTATCTGTTTACTTGTTTGCTCAAATCTCCTAATACACTTTAGTTCTTAACATTTTCCGGACTACAAGGCACACTTAAAATCCTTTTTTTCCTCTCTCAAAACTCGACAGTGTGCTTTATAACCCGGGATATATTTATGTAAGGAATATATTTTGGTTGAGCAAACCCACCTCGAAGCCATTTTATTTGGTACATGGTGTAATGATAAGTCTGGCCAGTAGATGGCAGTCACACATAAGAGATATGTGTAGATTGCAATATGACTCAAGTAAACAACACCAGCATTTTATATGTTCCATTGAAAATATAGAACATTACACACGGCGGTCAAAAGGACTGTTTTTCCAGTAAAATAATACTTAGATACATTTTGGGGGCTTGTCCGGGTGTATTGTTGTTGTTTTTCTCATCATAAAATGTTTTATTAGGACTTTGGTAAGCTATGAAGCCGCACCGTGAGATGGATTGTACTGTGATTCTACATAGGAGTACTATTATGGTGTGTGTATAAGGCAAGACATTATTATCTGGCGTTTTGTTTCGCAATATTATGCAGAAGCAACTTTTCTTACCTTCCGGTACCTGCTGATGTGTATTTGGGATCTGCATAAATCCTGAAAAATTGCACGCGGCCGCCTTTGTAGTGAACATTTTGGATAATTTTTGTATCTGTTTACTTGTTTGCTCAAATCTCCTAATAAATTTCAGTTTTTAACATTTTCCGGACTACAAGGCACACTTAAAATCCTTTTTTTTCTCTGAAAACTCGACAGTGTGCCTTATAAGCCAGGATATATTTATATAGGGAATATATTTTGGTTGAGCAAACCCACCTCGAAGCCATTTTATTTGGTACATGGTGTAATGATAAGTCTGGCCAGTAGATGGCAGTCACACATAAGAGATATGTGTAGATTGCAATATGACTCAAGTAAACAACACCAGCATTTTATATGTTCCATTGAAAATATAGAACATTACACACGGCGCTCAAAAGGACTGTTTTTCCAGTAAAATAATACTTAGATACATTTTGGGGGCTTGTCCGGGTGTATTGGAGATTTTTTTTCATCATAAAATGTTTTAGTTTGAAGCTATGAAGCCGCACCATGAGATGGATTGTACTTTGACTCTACATATGAGTATTATTATGGTGTGTGTATAAGGTAAGACATTATTATCTGGCGTTTTGTTTCACAATATTATGCAAAAGTAACTTTTCTTACCTTCTGGCACCTGCTAATGTGTATTTGGGATCTGCGTAAATCCTGAAAAATTGCGCGCGGCCGCCTTTGTAGTGAACATTTTGGATAATTTTTGTATCTGTTTACTTGTTTGCTCAAATCTCCTAATACACTTTAGTTCTTAACATTTTCCGGACTACAAGGCACACTTAAAATCCTTTTTTTCCTCTCTCAAAACTCGACAGTGTGCTTTATAACCCGGGATATATTTATGTAAGGAATATATTTTGGTTGAGCAAACCCACCTCGAAGCCACTTTATTTGGTACATGGTGTAATGATAAGTCTGGTCAGTAGATGGCAGACACGCATAAGAGATACGTGTAGACTGCAATATATGACTCAAGTAAACAACAGCAGAATATATATGTTCCATTAAACATAGAACATTACACACGCCGCTCAAAAGGTCTGTTTTTCCAGTAAAATAATACTTAGATACATTTTGGGGGCTTGTCCGGTTGTATTGGAGGTTTTTTTTCATCATAAAATGTTTTAGTTCGACTTTGGTAAGCTATGAAGCCTCACCGTGAGATGGATTGTACTGTAAGTCTACGTAGTAGTATTATTATGGTTTGTTTGTATAGGATAAGACATTATTATCTGCCGTTTTGTTTCGCAATATTATGCAAAAGCAAGTTTTCTTACCTTCTGGTACCTGCTGATGTGTATTTGGGATCTGCATAAATCCTGAAAAATTTGTAGTCAACATTTTGGATAATTTTTCTTGTTTGCTCAAATCTCCTAATACACTTAAGTCTTTAACATTTTGCGGACTATAAGGCACACTTTTTTAATATTATTATTATTATTTTATCATAAAATAATGGCTTGCATTCAATTTTAATTATATTTAATTTTAATTAAATTCATTCTATTTTGTTTCTCAAATATTTTGCTTAACTTTAGTCCTTAACAACAATATCGAACACACACACACATATATATATATATATATATATATATATATATATATATATATATATATATATATATATATATATACATTTTTTTAAAGCCTTTTAATTAGATTATGTTGCAGGTTTAAATGAGTAAAATAAGTCATGTTTTGCAAATGTTTACTGGAATTGATCACTGTCATAATTTGATCAAAAGCCATTCAAAGGGTTAAAATAATTTAAAAACTTACATGTTTGGTATATTTTTTTAGGGCTGAATGAGCATTCAAAATATGAACCTAGAAGTGTTTTTATTCCCAGCGTATCGTACTTAAAATCACTTTTAAGAAAGATCACAAATAATGTTAGCCAAAATACAGCAAAAAATTACTGAAAAGACAAAAAGTTTAGCTTCTGTCCCCTGCGTGGTAAATATTAAGTACACTATATTGCTAAAAGTATTTGGCCACCTGCTTTGACTCACATATGAACTTGAAGTGCCATCCCATTCCTAACACATAGGGTTCAATATGATGTCGGCCCACCTTTTGCAGCTATTACAGCTTCAACTCTTCTAGTTAAGGCTGTCCACAAGGTTGCGGAGTGTGTTTATAGGAATTTTACACCATTCTTCCAAAAGCGCATTTGGTGAGGTTACACTAAATGCGCACCGATTGGTCGAGAAGGCCTGGCTCTCGGTCTCCGTTAATCTCAAAGGTGTTTGTATCAGGTTCAGGTCAGGACTCTGTGCAGGCCAGTCAAGTAGATACACAACAGACTCTGTCATCTGTGTCTTTAAGGCAATTTCACGAGTGGATTTCTTGCACGGGTGGCATCCTATGACAGTTTCACGCTGGAACTCCTGAGAGTGGCCCATTCTTTCACACTTGTTTGTAAAAACAGCCTCCATGCCTAAGTGCCGGTCCAAGTGATTAGGACACCAGATTTTGATCTTTTGGATGGGTGGCCAAATACTTTTGGCAATATAGTGTATTTCCAACATGATTCCTGTAATATTTCAACGTGTACTGTAGCATTATTTGTTTTTCAGTGTGGCTCTAATACTCCTTTGTACAACCCTACATCCGCCCCCCCCCCGTGTCAAAAATACGTCCCAAGGTTTCGTCCCACCGAGGTCTTTAAGTTTACTTTAGCATCAAACTCAAACTGAGTCCTCACACGTGCCAAATCGGGAGCGCTAACTCCCGACCAAAGCATCCAAACGTCGGGAAAGCCTCGGTTGTTCTTTCTCCATTTCCTTTGATGTGGATGATAACTTGTTTGATTTGAGATTGTGTTCTTGTTGTTTGCAGAAGCCGAAAGCGGTACGCCCTCTTCCCTATCTTACTTCCAAAGTTGCGCTCCAATCGCCACTACTTTAACGCTTCTGACTTCGGGAGTCTCCCCAGCCCCCCCAAAAACGCTATCTCACACACTCCTAACTCTTGTCTTTGATATCTTTCTGGTGTCCCCTTTGTGCTCAATGCACTAACTTCTTTGCAGGCAGAGTCAGAAAAAAGCCAGCTCGCTCAATTGGACGTGTTTTGTAGGAGTCCTTGTCTTTGCTGTTGTCGCTGTACCAAGGCCAAACGCTCACCCTCTCCACATCTATCTTTGATTTTGTCTTCTTACGCCAGCCCTTCGCTTCGTCGAATCCTCTCACTCTTTCAGTTCCCTTTTGTCCTCAGTTGTGACTCTAACTTGTTACCTTTGTTTTGGTTCAAACCCGATTACTCGACGGCTGTCCAATCTGTGCCTTGGTGGTTGGCGCTAGGATAGGATAGGATTGGTCTTTATAGTCATCGCAACAAGTACAACGCAACTATTGTTCTCAGCACAAACCCGTTCAAGATCAGACAAACAAACAGTATACAGGGTTACAGAACAGGATCACTGGTGGGTTGCCATGAGGCTCCCCGTAAAAGGTGGGACAAAGGTAAAACGCAGGGGATGAAGATGAGTAAAGAAAACACAATTTAGACTGGGCTCCTAAGGAGCCCTAGTTTCCATGCCATGCAATCATGCCATACAACTCGCGACAGAGGGGTGGGGTAGTTGGGGCCCTGGAGGTTGACTGCTGCTATGAATCACCGCCAGCCGTCCATCACCTCAAAGGGGGATCAAGCTGGGGTGAAGGTGTAAGGTGGAGGAGGAGATGTGTGAAAAGGCCCATTGTATTGGGTGTGATGATGTAGTGTCCATAGGCCCGGGGCCGTTCTGCATGCAAGCAAAATTTCAACTCCAGGTGTCGTTGAGGGGCGAGGGAGGAAGGTCAAAAGCGTCCATCATTGAGGTGTAGCTTTGGGATGTTTTCAGAACAGCCTGCTTCTGCGTCAAGGCAATGCGAGGTAGTCAAATCGTAGGATTTTTTTTGTTTTTCCGCGAGCAGACATTACAATGCTGGCCCTCATATCCATTTGTTTCTCTTTCAACTAGCTTTTCCTCGATGCGATCCATCTTGCGATTCAGTTGAGATTTTGTCAATTGAGTGCAGCTGATCATTTCCATGTCTGATGTTTAGATTTGGAGGCTTCAAAAAAAGTGTAGACAAGACAAAACAATGAGAGCAAGCAAGGAAAGGAAGGGAGCGGGGAAAAAATGTGACTGTCCTCACCAGAGGCAAGACAGAAAAAAAACAAAAAAACCCAACTTTGTTTTATGTCTTCAGATGTACTGCCGATAACACCGATAATCTTCTTCTTCTACATTCTCGACCTGAAAAAAGTCGAATCATTCTAACCCGCCATCACCGGTTATGTAACACCAAACAGCGTAGTCTTGTCCCTTAGCGCTAATTCTCGCTTCTTAGGGCGTGTTCACACTTGTCGTGTTCGGTCCGTTCCGAAGGAACTCCGGCAGGTTTACATATATATATATATATATATATATATGTATATATATATATATATATATATATATATATATCTATATCTATATATATATATATATATATATATATATGTATACATATGCACACAGACATACATGTATATATTATTCTGATACATCTATACAACCTTTGTTTACTTATTACTAAAAGACAAGTGGTTTAGTATGTTCCCTATTTTATCTAATGCCAAAATTTGTATTTGATATTCCAATAAAAAACATGTTTATCCATCCATCCATTGTCTACCGCTTGTCCCTTTTGGGGTCACGGGAACACATGTTTAATGTATCGTCAAATTTTGTGCTAAAACTACGTCAATAACAAAAATGTTTTTGCCGTGCTCTTAATTTTCGAAAAGTATCTAAAAAGATGTTGGTACCAATACCGAAATATCGGTATCGGGTCAACCCTAATTTGTCGAATACAAACCATCGTAGCTGCGTCGTTTTTATAATCCGCAGGGTGCAAAGCAGTGTTTAGGGCACGTCCAGCTGGTCCGCATTGCTGGCAGTAAGTCGGACACGTTTCCAGTGAGGGTTGGACTCCGCCAAGGCTGTCCTTTGTCATTCTGTTCATAACTTTTATGGACAGAATTTCTAGGCGCAGTCAAGGCGTTGAGGGGTTCTGGTTTGGTGACCGCAGGATTAGGTCTCTGCTTTTTGCAGATGATGTGGTCCTGATGGCTTCATCTGGCCGGGATCTCCAGTTCTCACTGGATCGGTTCGCAGCCGAGTTTGAAGCGACCGGAATGAGAATCAACACCTCCAAGTCCGAGTCCATGGTTCTCGCCCGGAAAAGGGTGGAGTGCCATCTCCGGGTTGGGGAGGAGACCCTGCCCCAAGTGGAGGAGTTCAAGTACCTAGGAGTCTTGTTCACGAGTGAGGGAAGAGTGGATCGTGAGATCGACAGGCGGATCGGTGCGGCGTCTTCAGTAATGCGGACGTTGTACCGATCCGTTGTGGTGAAGAAGGAGCTGAGCCGGAAGGCAAAGCTCTCAATTTACCGGTCGATCTACGTTCCCATCCTCACCTATGGTCATGAGCTTTGGGTTATGACCGAAAGGATAAGATCACGGGTATAAGCGGCTGAAATGAGTTTCCTCCGCCCTTAGAGATAGGGTGAGAAGCTCTGCCATCCGGGAGGAACTCAAAGTAAAGCCGCTGCTCCTCCACATGGAGAGGAGCCAGATGAGGTGATTCGGGCATCTGGTCAGGATGCCACCCGAACGCCTCCCTAGGGAGGTGTTTAGGGCACGTCCAGCTGGTAGGAGGCCACAGGGAAGACCCAGGACACGTTGGGAAGACTATGTCTCCCGTCTGGCCTGGGAACGCCTCGGGATCCCCCGGGAAGAGCCAGATGAAGTGGCTGGGGAGAGGGAAGTCTGGGCTTCCCTGCTTAGGCTGCTGCCCCCGCGACCCGACCTCGGATATGCGAAAGATGATGGATGGGTGCAAAGCGTTGTAAAACAGTCAGAAAAATAAGGTGCATTCCAGTCCTATGGGAAACACTGTTTAGTACGTGTGACAATGCTCTTTAAAATAATATATTTCAAGCGTTTTGGGAACTAAATAGTACAATATGACCGTAACCCAGCAGGAGGTATTTTTGGTCGGACTATTTGAGTTACATCTCATGCCTTTGCTCACCAGTTTGAACGCTAAGCGAAACAAAGTGCAAACCAAGTTTTTTTTATATATTTGGTCCAAACCGGGGGACTGAACCACAAGTGTGAACGCGGCCTAAATCAAAAAGGCATGGAAATTTTGGATAGCTTTAACTGTATCCAAATTTAAACCACACCCATTCCCTTACCCCAAACATTTTCCATTCCATCACTTGTTGTGCATGTATGTGTGTGTGTGTTTGTTTTGTGTGTGCAATCAAACGGGAGAAAGGAGCAAATATGTGTGTGTGTGTGTGTGTGTGTGTTGTCCCAGTCACGCCCACGTGTGCGTCTCTCCAGTAGATGTCCTTAAAGTCAGCTCACTTCCTGTCAGTTTGGTGTTTGAGAAACAATCCAACTGCACAGAAGTTACTGCAACCGTCTGCATCTACGCACCTGTCCCTTTACCTGTACTGCCGTGCCCCGCCCACTTCCTTTCTGTCCACTCACGCCGTTGTGGTGTTTTTTCTGCATGACGACTTTCACACACGGATGTCCAACAAGGGACCCGCTGCTCACAATATGAGATGCTGTCGTCTGGAACATCTCACATTGAAACTGTCCTTGATTTTTAATCTCGTTTGGATTTATGAGCATGCTCGTTTTTTCTCTATGGGGGCCATTCAATCTGAGTGTTGTTTTTTTTTTATATATATATGTATAATTCATTTATGGTGTGAATGCTCCAAAGCCTTCACACATATGGTTTTCTGCAGCAAAATGAATCAACTTATTCTTCTTCTCCACACTGTAAAAAAAAATTCGGTAAAAAAATCGTTACCTTTATACAACAGACTACAAACTTTTTTCAACTTGAATAATATTAAAAAAATAAAATTTTCCTTAAAATGACATATAAAACTGTTGGATTTTTAGTATGGACATATACTTTTATATAACAAGCTACATATTAAATGAAAGTTAATTACTGTAATTTTACAGGAATTTGAAAGTAATTTTGAGAAAACAGAAAATGATATGTATTATTAATATGGTATTTTTCTGTAAAAAAAATTGATATATACATAGTTTGTCATTACTGGCATATTACTTAAAATAACAGGCGGTTTGTTTATTTACAGATAATGACTTCAATTCTACAGTTTTATAACCTATTTTTAAAAAATTTAAAAATTACAGTAGAAATTTAGAGTAAGTTAACCATAAAAATAGGATTTTTTTTTTTTACAGTGCACCTTCCACATTTTTTACCCGGTTCAAACCGGTCCAACTTCAAACTGTTCTGCCTATTCGGGAATCGCAGACGTTCCCTTGACAAATTCGAAAAAATTCCCGGGTTTCCCAGAATTCCAGGTTTTCCAGGACGTAGTTCCCATTCAAAATTAATTGGCCATTTTTTTTTACTTTCACCATTTCCACATTTTTCAACCAATCCATACCATTCCAACTTCAACACATTTCACCGTCTTGGAAATTTTAACAAGATTTTTTTCTAAATTAAAAAAAAAATCCTGGATTTCCCAGAATTCCAGGTTTTCCAGGATGTAGTTCCCATTCAAAATGAATTGGCCATTTTTTTTTACTTTCACCATTTCCACATTTTTCAACCGATCCATACCATCCCAACTTCAACACATTTCACCGTCTTGGAAATTTAAACTACATTTTTTTCTAAGTTTAAAAAAAATTCCTGGATTTTCCAGAATTCCCGTTTTTCCCGAGCCCTATTTCCAGCCTTTTTTCTGGCGACTACTTCTACCACATTTTTCAAGCCACTTCAACAGTTTTACTGTCAAAACATTCCTTTTAATTAGGACAAAAAATGTAAGTGTTATTTTAAACTGGAAAAATACCCAAAATTCAGTGAATTCCATAATACCATTTCTCAATTCCACATGTGACTTTTTCAACATTTCTCTACTGATTTGAAAAAGTCTACCACCTACCATTTCAACTCATTCAGACCATTCAAGCTTTTTAATGTTTTCCAAAAAATCCCGCCTTTCCCGAAATTTCCAACATTTTTTGAAAATTCGCATTGAAATGAATGCAACATTCTTCAAAGTTCCCACATTCCGGATCCGATTCAAACCGTTCCAACTTCAAACTGCTCAGCCTATTCGGGAATCGCGGGTTTTCTCTTGAAAAATTCAAAACTTTTCCAGATTTCCCAGAATTTCAGGTTTTCCGGGACGTTTTTCCCATTCACAATGAATTGGCCATTTTTCAAACTTTCACCATTTCCACATTTTTCAACCGATTCAAACCATTCCACCTTCAACACATTCCACCATTATTCTGAAAATTCAAACTACCCTTTTCCAAGTTAAAAAAAAATCCTGGAATTTCCAGAAATCCCGGTTTTCCCAAGCCCTATTGCCACCCTTCTTTCTGGCGACTACTTCTCCCACATTTTCAACCCACTTCAACCGTTTCACCGTCAAAACATTCCTCTTAACTAGGACAAAAAAATTAAAATAAAATTTTAACTGGAAAAATTCTTGATTTTCCCGAAATTCCAGAAATTCGTTAATACTATTTCTCAAATGAAAATGTTACTACGTCAACATTTCTCGACCGATTTGAAAAATTGTAACACCAACCATTCATTCGAACCATTTAAGTGTTTTACCATTTAAAAAATAAAATTTTCCATTCAAAATTAATAGGCCATTTTTCAAACTTCCACCATTTCCACATTTTTCAACCCATGCATACAATTCCACCTTCAACACCTTCCACCATCCTGTATACTTGAACTGCATTTTTCCAAGTTTAAAAAGATCCTGGATTTTTCAAAATTCCCGGTTTTTCTAAGCCCTATTTTCAGCCTTTTTTCCGGCGACTACTCCTCCCACATTTGTCAACCCACTTCAACCGTTTTACTGTCAAAACATTCCTCTTATTCAGGAAAAACAATTGAAGATTTTTTTTCAACTGGAACGTTTCCCAAAATTCCAGGAATTCCATAATACCGTTTGTCAATTCAACATGTTGCTTCTTCAATATTTCTATGCTGATTTGAACAATTCCAACACCAACCGTTTCAACTCATTCAGACCATTCAAGCTTTTTTACCATTTTCTGAAAAAAATCCCGCTTTTTCCGAAATTCCCAAAATGTTTTGAAAATTCCTATTGAAACGAAAGCAACATTCTTCAGAGTTCCATTAGTCCCACATTTTTTATCCGGTTCAAACCATTCCAACTTCATACAGTTCAGTCTATTCAGGAATCGCGTAATTTCCCTTGACAACTTTGAAAAAATTTCCAGATTTCCCAGAATTCCAGGTTTTCTGGGACGTTTTTCCCATTCAAAATGATCTGGCCATTTTTCAAACTTCCTCCACTTCCACATTTTTCAGCCTGTTTATATAATTCCACACATTCCACCATTCTGGAAATTTAAACTACATTTTTTTCCAAATAAAAAAAAAATCCTGGATTTTCCAAAATTCCTAGTTTTCAAAGCCCTATTTCCACCCTTTTTTCTGGCGACTACTCCTCCCACATTTGTCAACCCACTTCAACCTTTCCACCATCAAAACATTCCTCTTAATCAGGACAAAAAATTAAGTGTGTTTTTTAACTGGAAAAATTCCCGAAATTCCAGGATTTCCGTTATACCATTTCTCAATTCAACATGTGAATTTTTCAACATTTCTTCACCGATTTAAAAAATTCCAACACCAATCATTTCAACTCGTTCAGACCATTCAAGCTTTTTTACCATTTTCAGAAAAAATCCCGCTTTTTCCGAAATTCCCAAAATGTTTTGAAAATTCCTAATGAAATGAATGCAACATTCTTCAGAGTTCCATTAGTCCCACATTTTTTATCCAATTCAAACTGTTCCAACTTCATACAGTTCGGTCTATTCAGGAATCGCGTAATTTCCCTTGACAAATTCGAAAACATTTCCAGATTTCCCAGAATTCCAGGTTTTCTGGGACGTTTTTCCCATTCAAAATGATCTGGCCATTTTTCAAACTTCCTCCACTTCCACATTTTTCAGCCTGTTTATATAATTCCACACATTCCACCATCCTGGAAATTTAAACTAAATCTTTTCCAAATGAAAAAAAAAATCCTGGATTTTCCAGAATTCCTAGTTTTTCAAAGCCCTATTTCAACCATTTTTTCTGGCGACTACTCCTCCCACATTTGTCAACCCACTTCAACCTTTCCACCATCAAAACATTCCTCTAAATCAGGACAAAAAATTAAGTGTGTTTTTTAACTGGAAAAATTCCCGAAATTCCAGGATTTCCGTTATACCATTTCTCAATTCAACATGTGACTTTTTAAACATTTCTTGACCAATTAAAAAAATTCCAACACCAATCATTTCTACTCATCCAGACCGTTCAAGCTTTGTACCATTTTCAGAAAAAATCCCGCTTTTTCCAAAATTCCCAGAATGTTTTAAAAAATCCTATTGAAATGAATGCAACATTCTTCAGAGTTCCATTAGTCCCACATTTTTCATCTGATTCAAACCGTTCCAACTTCATACAGTTCGGTCCATTCAGGAATCGTGTAATTTCCCTTGACAAATTCGAAAAAATGTCCAAATTTCCCAGAATTCCAGGTTTTCTGGGACTTTTTCCCATTCAAAATGATCTGGCCATTTTTCAAAATTCCTCCACTTCCACATTTTTCAGCCTATTTATATAATTCCACATATTCTCCCACCCTGGAAATTTAAACTACATTTTTTCCAAGTTAAAAAAAAAATCCTGGATTTTCCAGAATTCCTAGTTTTTCAAAGCCCTACTCCCACCCTTTTTTCTGGCGACTACTCCTCCCACATTTGTCAACCCACTTCAACCGTTCCACCATCAAAACATTCCTCTTAATCAGGACAAAAAATTAAGTGTGTTTTTTAACTGGAAAAATTCCCAAAATTCCAGGATTTCCGTTATACCATTTCTCAATTCAACATGTGACTTTTTAAACATTTCTTGACCAATTAAAAAAATTCCAACACCAATCATTTCTACTCACCCAGACCATTCAAGCTTTGTACCATTTTCAGAAAAAATCCCGCTTTTTCCAAAATTCCCAAAATGTTTTAAAAAATCCTATTGAAATGAATGCAACATTCTTCAGAGTTCCATTAGTCCCACATTTTTTATCTGATTCAAACCGTTCCAACTTCATACAGTTCGGTCCATTCAGGAATCGCGTAATTTCCCTTGACAAATTCGAAAAAATGTCCAAATTTCCCAGAATTCCAGGTTTTCTGGGACTTTTTCCCATTCAAAATGATCTGGCCATTTTTCAAAATTCCTCCACTTCCACATTTTTCAGCCTATTTATATAATTCCACATATTCCCCCACCCTGGAAATTTAAACTACATTTTTTCCAAGTTAAAAAAAAAATCCTGGATTTTCCAGAATTCCTAGTTTTTCAAAGCCCTACTTCCACCCTTTTTTCTGGCGACTACTCCTCCCACATTTGTCAACCCACTTCAACCTTTCCACCATCAAAACATTCCTCTTAATCAGGACAAAAAATTAAGTGTGTTTTTTAACTGGAAAAATTCCCGAAATTCCAGGATTTCCGTTATACCATTTCTCAATTCAACATGTGACTATTTCAACATTTCTTGACCGATTAAAAAAATTCCAACACCAATCATTTCAACTCATTCAGACCATTCAAGCTTTTTACCATTTTCAGAAAAAATCCCGCTTTTACCGAAATTCCCAAAATGTTTTAAAAATTCCTATTGAAATGAATGCAACATTCTTCAGAGTTCCATTAGTCCCACATTTTTTATCCGATTCAAACCGTTCCAACTTCATAAAGTTCAGTCCATTCAGGAATCATGTAATTTCCCTTGACAACTTTGAAAAAATTTCCAGATTTCCCAGAATTCCGGGTTTTCTGGGACTTTTTCCCATTCAAAATGAACTGGCCATTTTTCAAACTTCCTCCACTTCCACATTTTTCAGCCTGTTTATATAATTGCACACATTCCACCATCTTGGAAATTTAGACTACACTTTTTCCAAATTAAAAAAAAAAATCCTGGATTTTCCAGAATTACTAGTTTTTCAAAGCCCTATTTCAACCATTTTTTCTGGCGACTACTCCTCCCACATTTGTCAACCCACTTCAACCGTTCCACCATCAAAACATTCCTCTTAATTAGGTCAAAAAATTAAGTGTGTTTTTTAACTGGAAAAATTCCCGAAATTCCAGGATTTCCGTTATACCATTTCTCAATTCAACATGTGAATTTTTCAACATTTCTTCACCGATTTAAAAAATTCCAACACCAATCATTTCAACTCGTTCAGACCATTCAAGCTTTTTTACCATTTTAAGAAAAAATCCTGCTTTTTCCGAAATTCCCAAAATGTTTTGAAAATTCCTAATGAAATGAATGCAACATTCTTCAGAGTTCCATTAGTCCCACATTTTTTATCTGATTCAAACCGTTCCAACTTCATACAGTTCGGTCTATTCAGGAATCGCGTAATTTCCCTTGACAACTTCGAAAACATTTCCAGATTTCCCAGAATTCCAGGTTTTCTGGGACTTTTTCCCATTCAAAATGAACTGGCCATTTTTCAAACTTCCTCCACTTCCACATTTTTCAGCCTGTTTATATAATTCCACACATTCCACCATCCTGGAAATTTAAACTACATTTTTTTCCAAATTAAAAAAAAAATCCTGGATTTTCCAGAATTTCTAGTTTTTCAAAGCCCTATTTCCACCCTTTTTTCTGGCGACTACTCCTCCCACATTTGTCAACCCACTTCAACCGTTCCAACATCAAAACATTCCTCTTAATTAGGACAAAAAAATTAAGTGTGTTTTTTAACTGGAAAAATTCCCGAGATTCCAGGATTTCCGTTATACCATTTCTCAATTCAACATGTGAATTTTTCAACATTTCTTCACCGATTTAAAAAATTCCAACACCAATCATTTCAACTCGTTCAGACCATTCAAGCTTTTTTACCATTTTAAGAAAAAATCCCGCTTTTTCCGAAATTCCCAAAATGTTTTGAAAATTCCTAATGAAATGAATGCAATATTCTTCAGAGTTCCATTAGTCCCACATTTTTTATCCAATTCAAACTGTTCCAACTTCATACAGTTCGGTCTATTCAGGAATCGCGTAATTTCCCTTGACAAATTCGAAAACATTTCCAGATTTCCCAGAATTCCAGGTTTTCTGGGACGTTTTTCCCATTCAAAATGATCTGGCCATTTTTAAAACTTCCTCCACTTCCACATTTTTCAGCCTGTTTATATAATTCCACACATTCCACCATCCTGGAAATTTAAACTAAATCTTTTCCAAATGAAAAAAAAAATCCTGGATTTTCCAGAATTCCTAGTTTTTCAAAGCCCTATTTCAACCATTTTTTCTGGCAACTACTCCTCCCACATTTGTCAACCCACTTCAACCGTTCCACCATCAAAACATTCCTCTTAATTAGGTCAAAAAATTAAGTGTGTTTTTTAACTGGAAAAATTCCCGAAATTCCAGGATTTCCGTTATACCATTTCTCAATTCAACATGTGACTTTTTCAACATTTCTTGACCGATTTAAAAAATTCCAACACCAATCATTTCAACTCATTCAGACCATTCAAGCTTTGTACCATTTTCAGAAAAAATTCCGCTTTTTCCAAAATTCCCAAAATGTTTTAAAAAATCCTATTGAAATGAATGCAACATTCTTCAGAGTTCCATTAGTCCCACATTTTTTATCTGATTCAAACCGTTCCAACTTCATACAGTTCAGGAATCGCGTAATTTCCCTTGACAACTTCGAAAAAATTTCCAGATTTCCCAGAATTCCAGGTTTTCTGGGACTTTTTCCCATTCAAAATGATCTGGCCATTTTTCAAACTTCCTCCACTTCCACATTTTTCAGCCTATTTATATAATTCCACACATTCCACCATTCTGGAAATTTAAACTACATTTTTTTCCAAATAAAAAAAAAATCCTGGATTTTCCAAAATTCCTAGTTTTCAAAGCCCTATTTTCACCCTTTTTTCTGGCGACTACTCCTCCCACATTTGTCAACCCACTTCAACCGTTCCACCATCAAAACATTCCTCTTAATTAGGACAAAAAATTAAGTGTGTTTTTTACTGGAAAAATTCCCGAAATTCCAGGATTTCCGTTATACCATTTCTCAATTCAACATGTGAATTTTTCAACATTTCTTCACCGATTTAAAAAATTCCAACACCAATCATTTCAACTCGTTCAGACCATTCAAGCTTTTTTACCATTTTAAGAAAAAATCCTGCTTTTTCCAAAATTCCCAAAATGTTTTGAAAATTCCTATTAAAATGAATGCAACATTCTTCAGAATTCCATTAGTCCCACATTTTTTGTCCGGTTCAAACCATTCCAACTTCATACATTTCAGTCTATTCAGGAATCGCGTAATTTCCCTTGACAACTTGGAAAAAATTTCCAGATTTCCCAGAATTCCTGGTTTTCTGGGACTTTTTCCCATTCAAAATTAAACGGCCATTTTTCAAACTTCCTCCACTTCCACAATTTTTCAGCCTATTTATATAATTCCACACATTCCACCATCCTGGAAATTTAAACTACATTTTTTTCCAAATAAAAAAAAAATCCTGGATTTTCCAGAATTCCTAGTTTTTCAAAGCCCTATTTCCACCCTTTTTTCTGGCGACTACTCCTCCCACATTTGTCAACCCACTTCAACCGTTCCACCATCAAAACATTCCTCTTAATTAGGTCAAAAAATTAAGTGTGTTTTTTAACTGGAAAAATTCCCAAAATTCCAGGATTTCCGTTATGCCATTTCTCAATTCAACATTTCTTGACCGATTTAAAAAATTCCAACACCAATCATTTCAACTCATTCAGACCATTCAAGCTTTTTACCATTTTCCCAAAAAATCGAGCTTTACCTTTAATTCCCAAATGTTTTGAAAATTCCCATTGAAATGAATGCAACATTCTTCAAAGTTTCACAACCCCCACATTTTTTATCCAATTCAAACCGTTCCAACTTCAACATACTCACCCTGTTCAGGAACGTTATGCTCTACTTCAACAATTCTAAAAAAAAATAATTCTAGAATTTCAGTTCAACTTCAGCATTGGAGCATTCACACAAAATTCCCTCAGTTATTTCCTCATCCAGTTTTAACAACTTTGCACAGCCTGATGTTTAAGGATTCAATCGCTCCCTAGATATTTGTATTTATTAATACACTGTAACACTTGTCAGGGCCCAGAGGGAGGACACACTTTCCCATTTCCCAACTATTTATAGAAAGTTATGAATAGAAAAAATATTTATTATAAATTAAACAAATGTTAGTCTTTCATCTGGGCTCCTGTTGTGGAGACCTTTAAGGTCTTTTGTGTGGTTTTTTTTGGTTTCATAATCACATCATTGATGACTGTTGCCCACAGGTAACCATTAATGACGTGTGTGTGTGTGTGTGTGTGTGTGTGTGTGATGTTTTCTCTTTGTGTCTAATTAATGGGGAATGCTACAGCCATTTATTCACAAGAGCATCATAATAGTACTATTATCATCATTTTATCATAATTGTACGACTCACAGTCAAATCAATATTCCAGTCTTAAAAAACGTCAACAAAAATAGTCAACATTTAACTCAGTATCCAGCCAAGTCAAGAAAGCCCATTCCCTGGCATCCCACTGTCAAACATGGACCAAACTAAATTTATACAATTGAATTTCCATTCTCTGTATTGCATTCATGTCTTCAGTGATCTTGTGTAAATGGTAAATAAAAACAGAATACAGTGATTTGCAAATCATTTTTCAATTTACCGTACTTCCTTGAATTGCCACCGGGGCACTAATTAATTTATAACCTCGTCTCACTCCGGCGTTTACCGAAGGCATGCGGTAAAGGCAAGCATGCGATAATTATTTGGCTATTTTTTTTTTTATCATGATTTATTGTTTAATGCATCCAGCAGGGGCATGACAACAAAATTAGGCATAATAGTGTGTTCATTCCACGACTGTATATACTTTATTTCCTTGAATATAGTATGCGCCTGCCTAGAATTACTGCCGGGTCAAACTCGTTTCGCAAAATATTATTTTTATTAGCGCATGTCTAGAATTTTGGCCCGGTCAAACTCGTTTTGCCAAATAATTAGCATATGCCTAGAATTTCCACAGGGTCAAACTCGTCACGTCATGAGTGACACTTCACCTGTCATCATTTTCAAAATACAGTAGGCCGATTTCAATAATTTGAAATCGCATAAAGGGGAAGAAGATTAAGAGCTATTTAGTAGGATTTAAGGTCCAAGCTATTGAATATGCTAAAAAAAAACAGTAAGCAGCTTTTTTTAATTAATATACCGTAGCTGCGTGTGTCAAATATGAGTCATTAAATGACTCCCACCTCCTGGTGTTAGAGGGCGCTAGTGATCCTTCTTGCGACTACTCGTCTGCAGAAGAAGTGACAACAAGCAGCAAGAATCAGCAGCAATCATTTATTTTTTCCTCTCGCTTGCACTTTTAACATGGAGGATTACATATCTAAAATAAAACAGTTTTCCAAACTGGTCTTTCAATCGAAGCAGGAGGTAATAAAGGAAGATCTCCATCGAGACAGAGAGACTTTTAAAACTGAAGAAAGATAAGGAAGACTTCTATAAACAAGTTATCAATGCTTTTGATCAGAAGGAGCTGCGCATGGACTTCATTTATACGTAAAGGTAAGACCATAATAACGTTTTTTTTTTTTTTATTAAATGTGCTTTTCATGATGGTATCCTTACATCACACTCAAATTTATAAGCGCAGGCCTACATTTACCGCATGCCTTTGGTAAACGCCGGAGTGAGAAGAGGTTTTAAATGAATTAGCGGCCCGGCGGCAATTCAAGGAAATACGGTATATCGGTATCGGAAATTAAAAAAGCCATTATCGGACATCTCTATTTATTATGTATGAAAAATTGGACATCCATCCAAAGAGTATGTCCGCCCTGTGAAGAAGTTGCGAGTACCATTCCTCTTGATTAGCAAGTGACCTCGGTGTGACCTCCACATTGATGAGCCTCTTTTCTCTTCTTCTGCCTCTGAATTTTGTTCCCCCTCAGCATCCTCATCAACCCGGGCAACCATGTCAAGTTGCAGGAAGGCACACTGGGATTTTTTATCGCCAGCGACGCGAAAGAAGTCAAGAGGTCGAGCGACTTCAACCTCGTCGTGGCGTCACATTCCCCGCCAACGTGCTCACCGTGTCCCTTTTTTTTGTTGTTTTGTTTTGTTTCACCTTTTAGAGCTTTTTTCTACTGCAAAGCTTGTCACGACGACATCACCGACCCCAAGCGGATCAAGAAGTGTGGCTGCAAACGACGTGAGTAGCCTCGACCTTTGACCTTGCGTCACCCCCCCAGCCCCCCTCCTTCCCTTCCTCTCAATCCCGAACCTTCCAGTGTTTCCTGCTGTTCCGAAAAAAAAAAAAACTGCTCACTACTGTGGTGTTTTTTTTAAAGGTAAACACAAACGTCTGATTTTGTCTATTTTCCCTACTTTGTATGCGGTTACTTGGTGTCATATTTCAGTTTTTTATTTGGTTTAAGTCGCGCTTCAAATATCGCAGATTTTATTCGTCTTTTTTCAAGCATGTTGAACAACATTTTAGCCATAAATTAGGCGTGAAATATCAACACTGCAGCGGTAATTTGCCACTAAATGAGCCCCAAACTAGTCTGATCACGCTGTTCAGTATCGTGGCCACTGATTGGCTCAGCCTCGGAAAGCTTTATTATATTGGATTAAAAGGGTGTAAAGGTGATTAAAAGGTGTTATTTCTTGTTGTAATAATGTTAAAACAGTCGTTTAGTTTTTCTACGCTCGAGCTATGCAAATATTTGATCGACAATTTTTACTTTGCCGGAAATGTATTTGTTGCGGTCAGTACTGTAAACTGAATATCGATATGTGTACTTCTTAAAAAGAAAATAATAACCAATACTATAAAAATAGATGTATATATGTGTGTGTATGTATGTATGTAGGTATATATATATTTATAATGTGTATATATAGATATGTATATATATATATTTCTATATATACATACATACATACATATATATATATATCTATATATATTTATGTATAGATATGTATATACATATCTATATCTATCTATATATATATATATATATATTTATACATATATATTTATATACATATCTATATCTATATATATATATATATTTATATACATACATGAATACATATATGTATATACTTTATATGTATGGATGTATATATATATGTATATACATATATATATGTATATATATATATATATATATATATATATATATATATATATATATATATATATATATATATATATATATATACAGTATATATATGTATACTCAGCAACCTCATCTACGCACGTCAGCAAGCGAATGAAAAACAAAATAGTACAGGTATTTTTCAAAGGCAGTGTAGTACCTTTTTTTAATTAATTAGTACAGCAGTATTTATTTGAGTGTTTAATGTTTTCTAACAATACAGAGGTGCTTTTAAAATGAACGCCCGGGAAGGAATGTCATTCTGAATTTGACTCAGATTAAATTATTATTATATATATTTTTTTTAAACGTTAAATTAAGAGTGTGTGCATTTTTGCAAAAAATCTAAGGATTAGATAAACCAGGGGTTTCAAACTCGTTTTCATTGAGGGCCAAATCGCAGTTATGGTGGCTCTCAGTGGGCCGCATTTAACAATGAATAAACATCTATATGTTTTTTTACCTAAGCTGCAAAAAAATAAATAATTTAATTATACTTTAAAAACTGGCAGCTTAGTCACAGAATTTTACTGTAAAAGCAGTGGATTTTTTTTTTTTACAGCATATAAAAAATTGAATAAATAGAATGGAATGGAGACACAAAACCTCTGTTTTTAGTGGGAATATTAAAGCCTTTTTTATTTATTTTTCTTTTTTTACCTTAAAATCTTGTTGTTTTAATGTAATTATTATTATTTTTTAATATTTTAGAGTCTTACTGTATATGGTAAAAAAAACAGTAACAAAGTTGATTTTGTGACAAAAATGTAACCGTAAAATTTACTGTCAGTTTTACAGTCTAAAATTTGATTGATAATTTGTTTTGAAATCGTAAGTCAAGCAGATATTTAAGTACAGTATTTTGCCAAAAAATTGTGTTGGAATTCCCGATAATATAATATTTTTGATTCTGATCAAATTGAAATTTAAAAGAGATGCAATTGCATGCAGTACATTATTTTTTTTAATGTCACAATGGAAAAAAAGAATAATATTTAGCAAGGAAAGATTAAGCATTTTTAATTAATGCATATTATTTCCAGGCTTTCGCAGGCCACATAAAATAGGCGCGGGGCCAGATTTAATGTTTTTGTTTGTTTGTTTTTTAATATTTTAGTGTGTAACTGTGTATGGGGAAAAAACAATACCAAAGTTAATTTTACGGTAAAAAACTCAAGTCGGTGGAATTTAGCCGTAAAATCTCTTGTCAATTTTACAGTCTACAATTTGATTGATATTTTGTTTTGAAGTCGTAAGTCAAGCAGATATTTAAAAACAGTATTTTCACAAAAAATAGTTTTGGAATACACGTTAATATAATATTTTTTATTTTGATAATTCAATATTATAGTATTAATATTTCAGTGTCTAACTGTATATGGGAAAAAAACAATACCAAAGTTATTTTTATGGTAAAAAACTCAAATTGGTGGAATTTAGCCGTAAAATCTCTTGTCAATTTTAGTCTACAATTTGATTGATTTTTTTTTTTTGAAGTCGTAAGTCAAGCAGATATTTAAAAACAGTATTTTAACAAAAAATAGTTTTAATATAATATTTTTCTTCCGCCCGATTGTAGCTGAGATAGGCGCCAGCGCCCCCCGCGACCCCACAAGGGAATAAGCGGTAGAAAATGGATGGATGGATGGATTTTTTGATTTTGATAATATTGAATTTTAAAAATAGATGAAATTGCATGCAGTACATTATTTTTTTTTAATGTCAAAAGGGAAAGAACAAATATATTTAGTAAGAAAGGCATGTTATTTCCAGGCTTACAATTAAGGTGGCGGGGCCAGATTTGGCCCCCAGGGGCCTTGAGTTTGACACCAGTGAGTTAAACCCTTTTATCAAGCCTCGGAATGTTAAAACTCTTTAAAATGCTGATTTATGACTGATTATTTTCCACTCTGGCTTATGTTAGGACCAAATCTAAAAAAAAAATTGTATAAATTCCCGCAAAAGTAATCGTCCACATGGTGGCGTGACCTTTGACCCTTCAATCGCCTCCTTCCTCGTGAGCCACGATTTCGCCGAAAAAGTCTCCAACTGTTCCGTTCGCAGCAAATCTTGTTGTGTTCTGTCATATTTTGTTCTTCTTCTGTTGCTGTTTTCCCTGCCATGTTTCTTTCTGACCAAGTGACAAACTTCTTGATGTATTTTCCTCCCCTGCTGCCACTGGGACGTAATTTAAACTACTCGCTGCTAGTGATTTATTGTGAGTAGAAAACAAAAGCAACATGGGTGTCCTACTATGCCAAGTGCAAGTCTTTTCTCACCTCCACCCCGAACACCCCCACCCACCCTCCACCCCCAGAACCCCCCAGAACCCCCCCCCCTCTATTCTTCAGCGAAACAGCCCACTGTTATCTCTGTTGCATGTCTAGCAGTGCAGCTTCTTGCATCTCACTCCTCGCCTCTCATCCCCACAGACCGGACTGAAGCAAAAAAAAACTAAGTCTAAAGCAAGGGGTGTCAAACGTGCGGCGAGAGAGCCGGATTAGGGTCACGAACAGGTTTCTGCTGGCCCACATGAAAATGAACATGATATTTTCGAATGAAAGAAACCACTGGATTAATCAATCAATGTTTACTTATATAGACATAAATCACCAGTGTCTCAAAGGGCTGCACAAGCTACAACATAATAGTGTGGGAGTCCAGTCTAGTGGATCTAACATAATAGTGGGAGTCCAGTCCATAGTGGATCTAGCATAATAGTGAGAGTCCAGTCCATAGTGGATCTAACATAATAGTGAGAAAGTCCAGTCCATAGTGGATCTAACATGATAGTGAGAGTCCAGTCCATAGTGGATCTAACATAATAGTGAGAGTCCAGTCCATAGTGGATCTAACATAATAGTGAGAGTCCAGTCCATAGTGGATCTAACATAATAGTGAGAGTCCAGTCCATAGTGGATCTAACATAATAGTGAGAGAGTCCAGTCCATAGTGGATCTAACATAATAGTGAGAGTCCAGTCCATAGTGGATCTAACATAATAGTGAGAGAGTCCAGTCCATAGTGGATCTAACATAATAGTGTGAGAGTCCAGTCCATAGTAGATCTAACATAATAGTGAGAGTCCAGTCCATAGTGGATCTAACATAATAGTGAGAGTCCAGTCCATAGTGGATCTAACATAATAGTAAGAGAGTCCAGTCCATAGTGGATCTAACATAATAGTGTGAGAGTCCAGTCCATAGTAGATCTAACATAATAGTGAGAGTCCAGTCCATAGTGGATCTAACATAATAGTGAGAGAGTCCAGTCCATAGTGGATCTAACATAATAGTGAGAGTCCAATCCATAAAACATAATATTGTGAGAGTCCAGTCCATAGTGGATCTAACATAATCGTAGGGGTCCAGTCCATAGTGGATCTAACATAATAGTGTGAGAGTCCAGTCCATAGTGGATCTAGCATAATAGTGTGAGTCCAGTCCATAGTGGATCTAACATAATAGTGAGAGTCCAGTCCATAGTGGATCTAATATAATAGTGAGAGAGTCCAGTCCATAGTGGATCTAACATAATAGTGAGAGTCCAGTCCATAGTGGATTTAACATAATAGTGAGAGTCCAGTCCATAGTGGATCTAACATAATAATGAGAGTCCAGTCCATAGTGGATCTAACATAATAGTGTGAGAGTCCAGTCCATAGTAGATCTAACATAATAGTGAGAGTCCAGTCCATAGTGGATCTAACATAATAGTGAGAGTCCAGTCCATAGTGGATCTAACATAATAGTGCGAGTCCAGTCCATAAAACATAATAGTGTGAGAGTCCAGTCCACAGTGGATCTAACATAATAGTGAGAGTCCAGTCCATAGTGGATCTAACATAATAGTGAGAGTCCAGTCCATATTGGATCCAACATAATAGTGCGAGTCCAATCCATAAAACATAATATTGTGAGAGTCCAGTCCATAGTGGATCTAACATGATAGTGAGAGTTCAGTCCATAGTGGATCTAACATAATAGTGAGAGTCCAGTCCATAGTGGATCCAACATAATAGTGAGAGTCCAGTCCATAGTGGATCTAACATAATAGTGAGAGTCCAGTCCATAGTGGATCTAACATAATAGTGTGAGAGTCCAGTCCATAGTGGATCTAGCATAATAGTGAGAGTCCAATCCATAAAACATGATATTGTGAGAATCCAGTCCATAGTAGATCTAACATAATAGAGAGAGTCCAGTCCACAGTGGATCTAACATAATAGTGAGAGTCAAGTCAATAGTGGATCTAACATAATAGTGAGAGTCCAGTCCATAGCGGATCCAACATAATAGTGTGAGAGTCCAGTCCATAGTGGATCTAACATAATAGTGAGAGTCCAGTCCATAGTGGATCTAACATAATAGTGAGAGTCCAGTCCATAGTGGATCTAACATAATAGTGAGAGTCCAGTCCATAGTGGATCTAACATAATAGTGTGGGAGTCCAGTCCATAGTGGATCTAACATAATAGTGTGAGAGTCCAGTCCATAGTGGATCTAACATAATAGTGAGAGTCCAATCCATAAAACATGATATTGTGAGAATCCAGTCCATAGTAGATCTAACATAATAGAGAGAGTCCAGTCCATAGTGGATCTAACATAATAGTGAGAGTCAAGTCCATAGTGGATCCAACATAATAGTGAGAGTCCAGTCCATAGTGGATCCAACATAATAGTGTGAGAGTCCAGTCCATAGTGGATCTAACATAATAGTGAGAGTCCAGTCCATAGTGGATCTAACATAATAGTGAGAGTCCAGTCCATAGTGGATCTAACATAATAGTGAGAGTCCAGTCCATAGTTGATCTAACATAATAGTGAGAGTCCAGTCCATAGTGGATCTAACATAATAGTGTGAGAGTCCAGTCCATAGTGGATCTAACATAATAGTGAAAGTCCAGTCCATAGTGGAACTAACATATTAGTGAGAGTCCAGTCAATAGTGGATCTAACATAATAGTGAGAGTCCAGTCCGTAGTGGAACTAACATATTAGTGAGAGAGTCCAGTCCATAGTGGATCTAACATATTAGTGAGAGAGTCCAGTCCATGGGAGATCTAACATAATAGTGAGAGAGTCCAGTCCATAGTGGATCTAACATAATAGTGTGAGAGTCCAGTCCATAGTGGATCTAACATAATAGTGAGAGTCCAGTCCATAGTTGATCTAACATAATAGTGAGAGTCCAGTCCATAGTGGATCTAACATAATAGTGTGAGAGTCCAGTCCATAGTGGATCTAACATAATAGTGAAAGTCCAGTCCATAGTGGAACTAACATATTAGTGAGAGTCCAGTCCATAGTGGATCTAACATAATAGTGAGAGTCCAGTCCGTAGTGGATCTAACATAATAGTGAGAGTCCAGTCCATAGTGGAACTAACATATTAGTGAGAGAGTCCAGTCCATAGTGGATCTAACATATTAGTGAGAGAGTCCAGTCCATAGTGGATCTATCATAATATTGTGGGAGTCCAGTCCATAGTGGATCTGACATAATAGTGAGAGTCCAGTCCATAGTGGATCTAACATAATAGTGTGAGTCCAGTCCATAGTGGATCTAACATAATAGTGAGAGAGTCCAGTCCATAGTGGATCTAACATATTAGTGAGAGAGTCCAGTCCATGGGAGATCTAACATAATAGTGAGAGAGTCCAGTCCATAGTGGATCTATCATAATATTGTGGGAGTCCAGTCCATAGTGGATCTGACATAATAGTGAGAGTCCAGTCCATAGTGGATCTAACATAATAGTGTGAGTCCAGTCCATAGTGGATCTAACATAATAGTGAGAGTCCAGTCCATAGTGGATCTAACATAATAGTGTGGGAGTCCAGTCCATAGTGGATCTAACATAATGGTGAGAGTCCAGTCCATAGTGGATCTAACATAATATTGTGAGTCCAGTCCATAGTGGATTTAACATAATAGTGTGAGAGTCCAGTCCATAGGAGATCTAACATAATAGTGAGAGTCCAGTCCATAGTGGATCTAACATAATAGTGAGAGTCCAGTCAGGATCAAACATTACAGGGAGACAGAACAGGATCAAACATTATAGGGAGACAGAACTGGATCAAACATTACAGGGAGACAGAACAGGATCAAACATTACAGGGAGACAGAACAGGATCAAACATTACAGGGAGACAGAACAGGATCAAACGTTACGGGGAGACAGAACAGGATCAAACATTACAGGGAGACCGAACAGGATCAAACATTACGGGGAGACAGAGCAGGATCAAACATTACAGGGAGACAGAACAGGATCAAACATTACAGGGAGACAGAACAGGATCAAACATTACGGGGAGACAGAGCAGGATCAAACATTACAGGGAGACAGAACAGGATCAAACATTACGGGGAGACTGAACAGGATCAAACATTACAGGGAGACAGAACAGGATCAAACATTACAGGGAGACAGAACAGGATCAAACATTATGGGGAGACAGAGCAGGATCAAACATTACAGGGAGACAGAACAGGATCCAACATTACAGGGAGACAGAACAGGATCAAACATTACAGGGAGACAGAACAGGTTCAAACATTACAGGGAGACAGAACAGGATCACTGACTGGTCTGCCAACATTTAGCACTAATGAATATAATACATTAATATTCTTCCGTAGAATGTAATCATGTATACACAAATGTAACATTTAGTAAGATGTGACATTAAAGGCCTACTAAAATGAGATGTTCTTATTTAAACGGGGATAGCAGGTCCATTCTATGTGTCATACTTGATCATTTCGCCATATTGCCATATTTTTGCTGAAAGGATTTAGTAGAGAACATCCACGATAAAGTTCACAACTTTTGGTCGCTAATAAAAAATCCTTGCCTGTACCGGAAGTAGCAGACGATGTGCGCGTGACGTCACGGGTTGTGGAGCTCCTCACATCTGAACATTGATTACAATCATGGCCACCAGCAGCGAGAGCGATTCGGACCGAGAAAGCCACGATTTCCCCATTAATTTGAGCGAAGATGAAAGATTCATGGATGAGGAAAGTGAGAGTGAAGGACTAGAAAATAAAAAAATAAAAAAAAACACTAGAGGGCAGTGGGAGCGATTCAGATGTTATTAGACACATTTACTAGGATAATTCTGGAAAATCCCTTATCTGCGTATTGTGTTACTACTGTTTTAGTGAGATTATATGGTCGTACCTGTACAACCTGAAGGTTGGCCCCACACTTTTCTTCGGCACCAGTCGATAGGTGGTGGAGATGCCCATCTCTGCCCTTCGCGAGGGGACCCACTTCGAAACACAATCTTTGGAAATGATGGCTGCATAATACACTGTACTTTGTGTGTGTGTGGTCCAATCCAACCGTGTTCGCTTGACCGCTCTGTTCCATAGTAAAGCTTCGCCGTCATCTTTCGGGAATGTAAACAATGAAACACCGGCTGTGTTTGTGTTGCCGCAATACACCGCTTCCCACCTACAGCTTTCTTCTTTGACGTCTCCATTATTCATTGAAAAAATTTCAAAAGATTCAGCAACACAGTGTCCAGAATACTGTGGAAATTGCATGAAGAGACGACTTAAAGCTGGGAACGGTGCTGGAACAAAATGTCCTCTACACGCATCATCATACCGAGACGTTTTAGCAGGATACTTCGTTGCAAAATTTAAAATTGCAATTTAGTAAACTAAAAAGGCCGTATTGGCATGTGTTGCAATGTTCATATTTCATCATTGATATATAAACTATCACTTTCAGTAGGCCTTTAACTTATTACATGCAAAGTCAAACCTTTATCGATTATAATTTTAATGATTATGTCTTACAGTTTATGAAAGAACTTTGAATTGGAACAACTGTAAGTTGTGATAGTCAGAATGAAAACGAAGGCATGACATATGTCACTTTAAACGTAATAAATTCATATCACAGATTAGTTTGACATTTTAAGTGAGTTGCTGACTTTTTGATTGATTGATTGATTGATTGAATAATTGATACTTTTATTAGTAGATTGCACAGTACAGTACATATTCCGTACAATTGACCACTAAATGGTAACACCCCAATAAGTTTTTCAACTTGTTTAAGTCGGGGTCCACGTTAATCAATTCCTGGGTGTCACATATGTAAAGCGCTTTGAGTCACTTGAGAAAAGCGCTATATAAATATAATTAATTTCATTTCATGGTGACATAAATGTAGTTTAGTTTTAGTCAACACCAATAAGTTGACTGATGAACATTATTACATAATTTATTCAGAAAATATAAATAACCAAAAAAAAGGTATATATACTATTAACTACAACAGGACGTTGTAAAAAAAATTAAAATAAACAACAACATTAGGATTTGTACAATTGTTCTATTTCTAAACAAAGAAAACAAACCGAGATTGTCTTTATTTTTAAGTTATCGGGCCCTCGATCTAAAATGAGTTTGACACCCCTGCTCTAAAGTCACCACCCCCCCTCCTAGAAAGTGCTGGATAAACTCTGCAGTGTAACCACGGATTTAGACGTGATAGCCAGGCAGGTTTAGTTTTAGTTTTGTGTGTGTACTACCTTGCCAAAACACAATCTGGACTCCCTTTTGTGTTCCTCAGCAAAAACCCCTCATTCGCCAAAGTCAGTTTCAGGTTTTCATCTGGTTCCTCTCAGACGATAAAACGTCAAACTTCCCCCCAGTCTTTTTTTTCTACTGTATGCTCAGTCAGTCTCCATTGTCGTAGCAGCAGATGGCCACCAGGTGGTGGTGTTGTACCACAATTGTGCTGTGTAAGACTGGAAGGAGGTAACCACGCCCACCTGCCTTATCCCCGTTGGGAAGTGTTCAGCAAAGAAGTGCATTGAATCTGCTTTAAGACAAAAGAGTGTCTTACGAATGGTTTATAAATTGGATATTATTATGAATTAAATATTTAATTGTAGCATTGTATGTAACGGTTTATTAAGGCATATTTAACAGATCAAGACAAATTAAAAGGATAACAAACAGTCAGCCCTAAATGGTAGAAATAATATTAATTATAATAATTACAATAATATTAATACAACTTATTGCGGAAACATTTTCAAACATTTCCAAGTAACTTAAAAATATTTTTTTATTGTAGGAGCTAAATATTTAGTGATAGTTTTATTCAATACAAATACTACTACTAATATGATTACTACTATTACTGGTAGTAATAATAATAATAATAAGAAGAAGAAAAATAATGTTTTTTTAACTTTAACTTATTGTAGAAATATTTTTTTTATATTTGCATGTAACTTAAAAATTGTACTAAATTTAGTGATTGTGTTTCTAAACCCCAATTACCACTACAACTACTACTACTAGTACTACTACTTTTTATACTCCGACTGCCACCACTACTAATATGATTTATAAAAATTATAATAAATATGTTTACTTTAATATATATTTAATCTAATCATAGACATGAAAGTAATATTTAAAATGTACTTCTATTTTAATTAATTTAATTATTTATGAATTATGTGTGTTTTAATTATTATTATTGTAAAGTAGTATATTAATATTTTTTACCATTTTTTTTGTATCTATTAAAAAGTTTTCTTTACAAATAATCAGCCTACACTTACTCTGGAAGTGTGTAATTACTATTGTATTTACATAATTATATGATTTTATTAGTATTATTACAAATAATAATAATATTGAAATATTAGTTTTAATTATTTTCAAAGGACTATATTTTGCCCAAAAGTGAGCCTACATGACATTTTTGCTAAGTGTTTATTAATATTTGAGTCGTTAAATTCTTCCGTGTGTCTTGTACAGCAGTGTTTTTCAACCACTGTGCCGCGGCACACTAGTGTGCCGTGAGATACAGTCTGGTGTGCCGTGGAATATTATCTAATTTCACCTATTTGGGTTAAAAATATTTTTTTGCAAACCAGTAATTATAATCTGCGGTTTATGTGTTGATGTTTGAGTGTCGGTGCTGTCTAGAGCGTAATATCAGTAGGTGCTAGCAGGTAGCTAATTGCTCTGTAGATGTCGGGAGGCAGTGTGCAGGTAAAAAGGTGTCTAATGCTTAAACCAAAAATAAACAAAAGGTGCGTTCCCCTAAGAAAAGGCGTTGAAGATTAGGGAAGGCTATGCAGAACCAAATTAAAACTGAACCGGCTACAAAGTAAACAAAAACAGAATGCTGGACGACAGCAAAGACTTACTGTGACATGACAATCCAAGATGTGCCCACAAAGACGGATAAAAACAACTGAAATATTCTTGATTGCTAAAACAAAGTAGATGCTGGAAATATGGCTCAAAGGAAGACATGACACTGCTACAGGAAAATACCAAAAAAAGAGAAAACACCACCAAAATAGGAGCGCGAGACAAGAACTAAAAGACTACACACAGGAAAACAGCAAAAAAGTCCAAATAAGTCAGGGTGTGATGTGACAGGTGGTGATAGTACACCTACTTTGAGACAAGAGCTATAGTCATGCATGCTTGCTTATGCTTTAAAGTCATATCCGACAACTTTTTACTGTCAACTGAGTTTTAGTTTTTAATGATTGCTGCTGGTGTGCCTCCGGATTTTTTTCAACGCAAAAAATATGCCTTGGCTCAAAAAAGGTTGAAAAACACTGTTGAATAATATTTATGGAAGACTGGACAGTAAAGAATGTCCAGAATTGTTAAAGTAATATCAGTAGTTGCTTCTTTCTACTCCTTTTCAGGTCTTTTACATGTAACTTAAATGAAATCTCTCAATGTTCCCTTGTCTGGAAGAAAATACATCATAACCATAAACCAGGGGTGTCCAAACTTTTTCCACTTTTTTGATATTTTTCATTTTCAAACCATAACAAAATAAATGGATTTTTTTTAATCCTTAAGACTCCTGGGGAGCATAGAGGGTCTCAATCACTAAAATGTTAAAAATAAGTCAAATTATTATTATTATTTTTTATTTAATGCTTACAGTAAATCTTTATATCAACATGAGGTTGATATAATAAGGTTTTATGCCTTTTCTATCAAAGACAACTTTGTTTTTTATAGTAAAACTGAAATATGCAGTATTTAGATAGATAAATAGATAAATAGATAGATAGATAGATAGATAGATAGATAGATAGATAGATAGATAGATAGATAGATAGATAGATAGATAGATAGATAGATAGATAGATAGATAGATAGATAGATAGATAGATAGATAGATAGATAGATAGATAGATAGATAGATAGATAGATAGATAGATAGATAGATAGATAGATGGATAGATAGATAGATAGTACTTTATTGATTCCGTCAGGAGAGTTCCTTTATTTAACAATTAAAGCCTTCAAAGATCAATAATGCAGGACACCATTGATTTTAATCATTTAATATTTTTGAGTAATCACAGTGAAAAGTTAAATAAAATCCTACTAAATATATTTGAGATCCGAAAGGTTCCCCACTCATAAAGTGATGCATTTTTTTTAGTTATTTTTTTTAAACTTTTAACACTTAAATTTCAAGATCAACTTCCGATATATCTGTCGATTTTAAGTTGGAACTATTATTTTGTTTGTTTTATGCTCTTTTGTCCAAACTTTGATGTTTTTATATGGCAACCCCACAACATATGCAATATTTTTTCCACATAAAACATTTTAAAGTGATAATTTTAAGGTGATAATTCATTATAACATAGATTATTTTGTCCTTTTTTTTTTTTGAGCAATGGAAAATAAAATAAAATAAAGACAAAAGGGAAAAAAACTGCCTGCATTGCAGCTTTGTGTCAACATTGCCACTTTTTTCATTAGATTTCACCTCATTCCACTTTTTTTTCAATGTTTTTATTTTTTATTTTTGCAATACTATCAATTTTGCAATTTTTGCAGAATGTGTGGCGAATTAACTGCGGGCCGCAAATGGCCCCCGGGCCGCAGTTTGGACACCCCTGCCATAAACAGTTTATCAATCATTAAATCAATCAATGTTTATTTATACAGCCCTAAATCACAAGTGTCTCAAAGGGCTGCACAAGCCACAACGACATCCTCGCTTCAGAGCCCTTTATAAACTATCAAGCGGTGCTCGCATTTTGAATGCACGTTTTGTCCCCCCAAGATGCAATATGGACCAGACATGCAGGAATAGCAGGTGAGAGCTTGATTTAATGTACAAACATAAAATAACACTGGTACAAAACAGTAAAAGAAAGCGTGTGCCTATGCATGGGAAGCTAATGCTAACTAGCAGGGAGTCCAGAGTCCAAAAATTGACGTGGGGCGGTATAGCTCGCTTGGTAGAGTGGCCGTGCCAGCAACTTAAGGGTTGCAGGTTCGATTCCCGCTCCCGCCATCCTAGTCACTGCCGTCGTGTCCTTGGGCAAGACACTTTACCCACCTGCTCCCAGTGCCACCCACACTGCTTTAAAATGTAACTTAGATATTGGGTCAAGAGCTACTTCACTAGTCACTAGAGAAAAGCGCTATATAAATATAATTCACTTCACGTGCCGAGCGCACGGGAAGCTAAAGAGCAACTTAGCATAGAGACAAGATTAAGGAAATACCAACGTGAGTGTTGCACACAGCAAACAAACAACCCCGTCAGAACTTAGGTCGAGGGCAGGCTTAAATACTAAAGCAATAATCCAAACACAGGTGCGTGTCAAAAAACAAGAGCAGGTGTAACAAATGTCAAACAAGATAAAACTGTCAGGCTTTCCTCTGACAGTTTGACTACATTTTAGTTTTTTCCTCTGCATTTGTTTGTTTCCTCTGTGTTTAGTATTTCCTGTCCTTGGTTCCTGTCTAGTGCTCTTATTTTGGTTTGGCTTCCTGTCCGTCTCCCTGTGTCCTGTTTTCACTCAGCTGCGGCTGATTGGCATCTGGCCACACCTGGTGTCAATCAGCCAGCTCCTATTTTACCTGCTTTGTTCCTCCAGTCAGTGCTGGATCATTGTATTGTCGTGTCAATGTCATTTTCTACTTGTTATTCCTACTGGTCGTGTGAATGCTGCGTAGCGGTAAGCTATATTTGGTAGATGTTTTGTAGCTTACTGTTTTTTGTTCCCTGCTTCCGATTTGTTTGTTCATAGCCCTTAGTTTGTTATACCCGCCCACGTGCGTGCTTTTTGTTTGTACCCTTTCCTTGTTCTAGTTGTAGTATTTTATATTAAAATCATGTTTGCTCACTCTATGCCTGCCTCCATCTCTGCATCTTGGGGTTCGTCATCAAATAACCCTGACAAAAAACAAGGAAGAGCCCAAAAACCAACAGGAAACACAAAAGGACTCAAAAACCAAAACAATACATGATCCGGGCGGCGGATCATAACAATAAACCGCTTTATAAGAATATTAAAATTCGAGAAGACACACTGAGTACTGAGGATGAAAAAAACTTAGGGCTGGGCAACGATTAAAAATTGTAATCGGAGTTAATCGCACTATTTCTCCGATTAATCGCGATTAACTGCATTGTATACGCAAAGCCCAATAATGAATTCAAAAGTAGTGTGTAGTGCACCTTTATTGGAATATTCTCCCACATGAACAAAAGCGCCAAAACATTTGTTGTGCAAACACAATTTAAATCAGTCCTTGTTAAACAGTAGCAGTTAAATAGCATATTTGATGAAAATCAACTCCAAAAAATGTAAATACAAACATTTAAGCTTATTGCCACTGCCAGGGTATTTAAGTTATCCTGTTTGTTATGGAAAATAAATATAATCTACATACAAATCTCTGAGCCACAATCATAACATCTGAACAGGCAATTTCTGAGGTAACAGCAGAAACTTTTTTTTTATCAGGGATCTTATGTTTAAAAAACCTATATTATAGGTAGTGGGCTGTTTTAGGGAATTTTGGATCAAATTATCCGTAGTAGCAATATTAATAATGTTGTGTTTATTCTGCGTAGTGCACTTAAAATAATTATGACCATATCTAGGAATTGATATGATGGGAATTTTGCTTGGTGCTTTGATAAACTGAAGGCATCATATACATGGTACTATATTGTGATGTTATGAGCCAGGGAAAAAAAGAACTACCCTACCCACCATGCAACAGGAGTGAGGAGCATGCGCGGTAGCCCGGTATAGATTGTGTGTCGCCATGACGACATCTTGTATGTTGTGATATGCACGCTCTGAAAGTAAACGTTAAGAACTCAGCCAACACTCCTGGTCTGCATTATTCATAAATAGACAGACAACACATATACTCCGCTGCTTCACAGGCCGCTGGATGTAGCCGGCAAAGTATTCCCGTGCTAGCAAGCACGCCTCATTCAGTCCAAAACGGCCCGATCTATCCACATCCAGAATTGTCTGGCGGTCGTAAGTGATCCCGGAGTGACCACGCTGTAAGCCAGCCATGACATTTGCAGAATTGTCCGGTATTTTTGCCAAATGTTCCATCTTTACCAAGAGCCCCTCCACGCCATCTTGTTAAGAAAAGGCGTTAACAAAATAAAAGCATGTAAACAACATACGCAAATGTGCGATAAAATAATTGTCGGCGTTAATAGATTGATGAGTTAACGCGTAATTAACGCATTAATTTGCCCACCCCTAAAAAAAAATATAAAAAATTGGATCAATGCACTTGCTTTTGCTGAACATAGAAGTTCTAGAAATGGGTCCCTGTGACGTACTCTAGCACCCGGATTCCAGCCAAGAGGTGAGCTTAGAGGAAGAAGAAGCGGACGTCCTCATAAATCCCAGACGGACTAAGAACTGTGGGTACTTTGTTGGCTCAGAAGACATTGTCAGCGTGTCTGTGATGTGTCCTCCATGGCTTCCCCTCCACCTGTCAACGGTCCTCATTAGAACATAACAACGTACATTAAGTGTGGTCCCCCCCACCCCTTAAAAAAAAAAAAAAAACGCCCCCAAGTTGAGGAACTCCAGCATGACGTGATAGCCTCGCTGCTCCTGTCTTGCCATCCCCCTCCCAAACTGCTTCATGGATGCCAACAGTCATCCTTTTTGCACTTGCCGCTGAGACCCCAGAACGACTTCTCTGCATGTGTTGCTCTGCGAGTCCACTTTGCATGCACACGGGGACACGGCGCTCCCCGCTCCGTCCCCGCCGTCCTCTCCTCGGCCGCTTCGTACGACCGATGTTCTTGCCAAAGGGTGCGTGAAGGTGCCAGACCCCCTTGTCGGGTTCGCACCTGGCCGATGAGAGACGGGTGGGGGGGGGGACCGGGGACTGTTTCTGCACGGAGTCACGGCAATCTAGGGATGCGACTCTGGGGACTTTCACTCCCGCTTCCCTCAGGGGGTCAGGGCTTCGCACACATGCATACACCGAGGTAGCTTATTTGGAGGTGTGCTGCACGCCAACACCTGGACGCAGGTGCACTTTCTTACTGCTAGACCAGGGGTCACCAACGCCAGGTCGCCCGTAAGGACCAGATGAGTCGCCCGCTGGCCTGTTTGAAAAATAGCTCAAATAACAGCACTTACCAGTGAGCTGCTTCTATTTTTTAAATGTTATTTATTTACGGGGCGGTATAGCTCGGTTGGTAGAGTGGCCGTGCCAGCAACTTGAGGGTTGCAGGTTCGATTCCCGCTTGTGCCATCCTAGTTACTGCCGTTGTGTCCTTGGGCAAGGCACTTTACCCACCTGCTCCCAGTGCCACCCACACTGGTTTAAATGGAACTTAGATATTGGGTTTCACTATGTAAAGCGCTTTGAGTCACTTGAGAAAAGCGCTATATAAATATAATTCACTTCACTTCACTGCTAGCAAGCTGGTCTCACTTTGCTGGACATTTTTAATTCTAAGAGAGACAAAATTCAAATAGAATTTGAAAATCCAAGAAAATATTTTAAAGACTTGGTCCTTGTTTAAATAAATTCATTTATTTTTTTACTTTGCTTCTTATAACTTTCAGAAAGACAATTTTAGAGAAAAAAATACAACCTTAAAAATGATTTCAGAATTTTTAAACACATTTTTACCTTTTAAATTCCTTCCTCTTCTTTCCTGACAATTTAAATCAATGTTCAAGTAATTTTTTTAAAATGTTTTATTGTAAAGAATAATGAATACATTTTAATTTAATTATTCATTTTAGCTTCTGTTTTTTCGACGAAAAATATTTGTGAAATATTTCTTCAAATTTATGATTAAAATTCCAGAAAATTATTCTGGCAAATCTAGAAAATCTTTAAATTCCAATTTAAGTCTTATTTCAAAGTCTTTTGAATTTCTTTTAAAATTTTTGTTCTGGAAAATCTAGAAGAAATAATGATTTGTCTTTGTTAGAAATATAGCTTGGTTCAATTTGTTATATATTCAAACAAAGTGCAGATTATATTTTAACCTATTCAAAACATGTCATCAAAATTCTAAAATTAATCTTAATCAGGAAAAATTACTAATGATGTTCCATTGATTATTTTTTGAATTTTTTCAAAAAGATTCGAATTAGCTAGTGTTTCTCTACTTTTTTCAGTTGAATTTTGAATTTTAATGAGTCGAAATTGAAGATAAGCTGTGTTTCAAAATTTAAATATCATTTTTTCTGTTTTTTCCTCTTTTAAACTGTTAAACTAAGTGTTTTTTTCATCATTTATTCCCTACAAAAAACCTTCCGTAAAAGGAAAAAAAATGTACGACGGAATGACCGACAGAAATACCCATTTTTTTTTATATATATATATATATATATACATCGATTTATTTATTAAAGGTAAATTGAGCCAATTGGCTATTTCTGGCAATTTATTTAAGTGTGTATCAAACTGGTAGCCCTTGGCATTAATCAGTACCCAAGAAGTAGCTCTTGCTTTCAAAAAGGTTGGTGACCCCTGATCTAGATGCTAGTCCACATGTCCTGCAAACTGTTAAACTGTAGTTAAACTCAAAACTGTTCCTACCCTGGTCAAACTGTGACTTCCAATCAGTTTGTATCGTCAAATGGGTGTCTTTCACAGGGAAATTAGTCAAAGTTGTGTTGATTTTTATCAACAGTTGTGTACCGTATTTTTCGGACTATAAGGCGCACCTAAAATCCTTTCATTTTTTCAAAAGTTGAGCTTTGTAACGCCTAATGTACGGAATAATTCTGGTCGTGCTTACCGACCTTGAAATGTTTTTATTTAGTACATGGTGTGATGATAAGTCTGACCAGTAGATGGCAGTCACACATCAGAGTAAACTTCACTATGATGCCAGTAAACAACACCGAAACTTTAAAATGTCGCATTGAAAATAAAGAACGTTACACACGGCACTTAAAAATCTTTCAAAATGTTTTAGTACGACTTTGAAGCCGCACCGCTTGATGGATTGTCGGCCGGTTACGGCAACCGTAGTCAGAGATGCAAGTATTACTATGGTGTGTGTATAAGGACCGCAAAATGGAATAATTTAAGTTGTGATTACCGACCTCAAATCTATTTTATTTGGTACATGGTGTAATGATAAGTGTGACCAGTAGATGGCAGTCACACATCAGAGTAAACTTCACTATGATGCCAGTAAACAACACCGAAACTTTAAAATGTCGCATTGGAAATAAAGAACGCTACACATAGTGCTCAAAAATCTTTTAAACTGTTTTAGTACAACTTTGAAGCCCCACCGCTTGATGGCTTGTCGGCTTGTACGGCTACCGTAGTCAGAGGTACAAGTACTACTATGGTGTGTGTATAAGGACCGCAAAATTGCACCCATTAACAGACATATTATCCGGCGTTTTGTTTCACAATCTTATGCAAAAGCAACGTTTCTTACCTTCTGGTACTTGCTGATGTGTATTTGAGATCTGCATAAGTCCTGAAAATTTGCGCACGTCCGCCACTGTAGTCTGTGGGGATTCGGTAGTCGATAAGCTTCTTCTTTTTGTAATGGGGTATTAACCTTTTGCTGTTGCCATTTCTAATATAAATTAGTCCAAAGTTCTTACTTATATCTGTCAGTAAACTTGCCATGAAAACGCTAAAACATACCGGTGTAGTGAGTGTACATTATTCACCCAAGGAACTTAAGTTATTAGAGAGTTCCGGTTTTTCACGGGATACATTTCCGGCGGTGTTGTTGTCACACTAGTGAGCCACGGATGAGAAGATAATGCTCCGTTATCGATTGAAGTACAGTTAGCTCCATCTTTTGACACTTCTTCCACTCCCGTTCGTCCTTGCACGCTACACGGCTACAACAAAGATGACGGAGAAAAGACATCCCATAAAACGACGTATCCTAAAGAGACTGTCAGAAAGCGACTTGAAGATGATCTGTAAAACATCATCTATGCAACATTTTGACCAAAGAACCACATTACATGTTATGTAGACCACAAGGAAGTGTTTTACATTTAGAAAAAAATCATAACATGACTCCCTTAATGCGCCTTATTATCCGGTGCGCCTTTCGTGTGAAAAAAGATAAAAAATAGACCATTCATTGAATTTGCGCCTTATAATCCGGTGCGCCCTATGGTCCGGAAAATACGATAAATAAAATGTTTTATTATTAATATTGCTTAACATTAACATCTTACAGTCTTTTGACACTTCCAAGCTAAAGAAAAAGATACCCATTTAACAAAAAACATTTTCCCTAAAATGTGTCTTTAGCATTACAAAAAGTATGATAACTTATTTTTTTTTTTAAATTCGCATTAAAATGTATAAACATTTAAATACATTTCGAGGTAAATTATTGCATTTATTTCAGCATTTGTCATTGGTTTAAGAAAGATGATATAATAGTTTTAATATAACAGTAATAGGTTTTGTCAATTGTTTAAAATAAATTATAGCAAGTGTTTTAAATGGCATTTTATTTTCTAAATTATTCATTTAAGTTAAATGTTGTGTTTGTAACTTTTTGTCATTTTTATTTAAAAAGTAAAGCGAACGCTACGGGAAAAAAAATACATTTGAAAGGAAATCATGCATTGGAATTTGAAGGTAATCATAAAAAATACTTACAAATACAAATAATTATGCAGTAAATTATTGTGTAAATTATATAAAATGATAACAACTAATTATTTTATTAATATCACTTATCTGAAGAAAAAAAATAGTGTAAAAAAAGTAATGTTTGTAATTCTTGTAAAAATAATAATAATACTGGGTAAAAAATAGCACATTTGTAAAAATAAATAGCATTTAGAGCAGTAAAAAAATTGAAATAAAATTACAATATGTTATGAATAAATGTATGAATTAAAATATAAATAAAAAAAATGTACATTTAATTTATCAATAAAATTTCAAAATTATATCATACGACAATACCAAAAATTATCTTCATTGTATTGGATTTTTGTTTTAATTATTTTATGTGTCCAAATGTTTGGATACTAATAATACAAAAACACATTATTTATTGAATGCTTTTAAAAATTCAAAGATGCTTAACTGGGTAAAAAAAAAAATTACCACATATTTTTTTTAGAAAAGCTAATAGGCAATAAAAATAAAAATAAAAACTATGAATTAAAATAAAAACAAACTATCATACAACAATTGTTTTTATTTAATTTTTTGTCCAAAAGTTCAAATACTAATAAAAAACACACATTCTTGTTTTGAAATATAGATGAATAAATACATAAAAATATTTTTTTACGAACATTAATTCTTACTGTTTTTACTAATATTAAAATAATATAATACCCGTTCCGTGCCAACATGATACATTAATATAATGTATATGATTTTTAATAGAATAGAACAGACTTTATTGTCTTTATATTTGCATAAAACGAGATTAAGGTGCGGTAGTTGGATAAATAATAAATTACACAAAAGGTAATAAAGAAAATAAAAATAAGAATTGAAATAAACAGACTACAATCCACCAAAACAACCAGCAGTATAGTATAAACGATACTATATACCAGGCCTGGGCAATTATTTGGACTCGGGGGCCAAATTTAGAGACAAAAATGCGTCTGGGGGGCCGGTATATCTGATTTTTAGGAACACTAATTCGAAACCTCACAATAATGTCCGATTAAATACTAAAAACGTTACGACAGACCGCCTTAAAAAACGTAATGGAATGTTACATTTTTCTACGAAGGGTAAAACACTGAATATTGACAACAAATGAACGCCACACCCCCTTTCCAGCGACATATTTTACAATCCAGTGAAACGCAACAAAAATGCAACAAACGGTGAAACATGAACGCGAATGGTACAAAATAAACCCACCTAAAAATCCCATATTTGCTGAATTGTTCCCCCAGGGATTAATTAAGTACTTTTAATTCTATCACTAAGCTTTAGAACTTTGTTGTGAAAATCTCCTTCCGCGTCTGTGGAAATGCTTCCCGCCCACACTACTTGATGCCACGTCTGAGCTTTTGTGACGTACAAACCCCGTTTCCATATGAGTTTGGTAATTGTGTAAGATTTAAATATAAACGGAATACAAGGATTTGCAAATCATTTTCAACCCATATTCAGTTGAATATGCTACAAAGACAACATATTTGATGGTTTGTTTTTTTTGCAAATAATCATTAACTTTAGAATTTGATGCCAGCAACACGTGACAAAGAAGTTGGGAAAGGTGGCGATAAATACTGATAAAGTTGAAGAATGCTCATTAAACAATTATTTGGAGCACCCCACAGGTGTGCAGGCTAATTGGGAAAAAAAATGCTCAGTCTTTCACAAGAAAGGATGGGGCGAGGTACACCCCTTTGTCCACAACTGCGTGAGCAAATAGTCAAACAGTTTAAGAACAACGTTTCTCAAAGTGCAATTGCAAGAAATTTTGGGATTTCAACATCTACGGCATAGTTCGGTTGTTGGAGTGGCCGTGCCAGCAACTTGAGGGTTGCAGGTTCGATTCCCGCTTCCGCCATCCTAGTCCCTGCCGTTGTGTCCTTGGGCAAGACACTTTACCCACCTGCTCCCAGTGCCACCCACACTGGTTTAAATGTAAAAATTAGATATCGGGTTTCACTATGTAAAGCGCTTTGAGTCATTAGAGAAAAAGCGCTATATAAATATAATTCCCTTCACTTCACTACGCTCCATAATATCATCAACAGGTTCAGAGAACCTGGAGAAATCACTCCACGTAACGGCATGGTCAGAAACCAACATTGAACGACAGTCACGATCCCTCAGACGGCACTGTATCAAAAACCGACATCAATCTCTAAAGGATATCACCACATGGAACACTTCAGAAAAACCACTGTCACTAAATACAGTTTGTCGCTACATCTGTAAGTGCAAGTTAAAGCTCTACTATGCAAAGCGAAAGCCATTTATCAACAACATCCAGAAACACCTCCGGCTTCTCCGGGCATGAGATCATCTAAGATGGACTGAAGCTCTACATAAAACAAGAATGGGAAAAAATTCCACTTTCAAAGCTTCACCAATTAGTTTCCTCAGTTCCCAAACGTTTATTGAGTGTTGTTAAAAGAAAAGGTGATGTAACACAGTGGTGAACATGCCCTTTCCCAACTACTTTGGCACGTGTTGCAGCCATGAAATTCTAAGTTATTGTTCGCAAAAAAAATAAAGTTTATGAGTTGAACATCAAATATGTTGTCTTTGTAGTGCATTCAACTGAATATGGGTTGAAAAGGATTTGCAAATCATTGTATTCCGTTTATATTTACATCTAACACAATTTCCCAACTCCTATTGGAAACACGGTTTGTACCAACAAACAAAAAAAAAGTGTTCTGAGGTCTGACGAGTCCACATTTTAAATTATTTTGGCCTTAATTTGCCCAGGTCTGCTATATCCAGTACATCTAATATTATTTTCACAAGTTCAACATCCACACGACATTACATCGAAGCTTCCCTTTCGGGGGTGGAGCAGTGAAAGCTCGAGACAGCCCCGTGAAATGAAAGCATGAACCAAGTCCAGCCAGTAGAGTAGTGCCATGCCCTTCGGAGCTGCTGCATGATGACATACAGGTACGTCTTCTGCTCTTCTTAGTTGAGAAATGTACAAAAGAAATGTGTTTTTTTTGGTTTCTTTTAAAGTTTAAAGTTCGCTGCTGAAGACATTGCTCATGCCTTGAATGCCCCCATTCCCCGTCCCCCGTACCCTGTTCTCCTCACCCCTTCTTCCCTGACTGTCCTAGTTCTTTGCCTTTTTTGACCTGTTTGGGCCTTGGCACGCAGCTTGACCCCTGCATAAAAAAATGTTTTTTTGCATCGAATGAATCCGGTTGCAACTTGAAGACCTAAATTTAGTGTATGCATGTCAGGGTGGGGGTCAAGTCTGCTGCATATTCTGATGCCCCCCCACTCCCCCCACTCCACCCTTGGATGAGTATTTCTCCTTTTGCCATTAACCTGCTGCTTTTCCTCTCCTCTCATCCTGGAACATGACTGTAGCCAAGATGTCCGTCTACAAGCGAATGAAACTGGCATGTTGTTTTGATTGCGGCCGTTCGGAGCGCGACTGCTCTTGCATGTCCGGCAGTGTACATAGTAACATGGACACCCTTCAGAGGGCCTACCCACTGTCCTCTGTCTCTGTTCATGATTGCGCAACCACTATACGTGCCTGTAAGTGACACCGCCCAACACATGCCGTTACCTGTCCGTCACCTGTCTCGTGTTGTCCAGCTGTCGATCCATCCAACTTGTACGCACTATGTTGCCAAAAGTGTTTGCCCGCCCATCCAAATGATGAGAATCAGGTGTCCTAATGACTTGGCCCGGTGTATAAAATCAAGCACTTCGGCAAACATTTGTGAAAGAATGGGCCGCTTTCAGTGATTTCCAGCGAGCGTGGGAACTGTCATAGGATGCCACCTGTGCAACAAATCCAGTCGAGAAATGTCCTCGCTCCTAAATATTCCAAAGTCAACTGTCGGCTTTATTATAAGAAAATGCGTGGATGAACTTGACTGGCCTGCACAGAGTCCTGACCTGAACCCGAAAAAAAAAATTAAAAAAACCAACGAGCGAAACTAAATTAACATAAATAAAAGACAGACAACAGTTAGCTGCATAAACAGTAATAATGTTTCTACAAACATTTGTTAAAGTAATAATGTTTCTACAAACATTTGTTGAAGAATGGGCCGCTCTCAGTTATTTCCAGCAAGCGTGGGAACTGTCATAGGATGCCACCTGTGCAACAAATCCAGTCGTGAAATGTCCTCGCTCCTAAATATTCCAAAGTCAACTGTCGGCTTTATTATAAGAACATGCGTGGATGAACTTGACTGGCCTGCACAGAGTCCTGACCTGAACCCGAAAAAAAAATTAAAAAAAACAACGAGCGAAACTAAATTAACATAAATAAAAGACAGACAACAGTTAGCTGCATAAACAGTAATAATGTTTCTACAAACATTTGTTAAAGTAATAATGTTTCTACAAACATTTGTTAAAGTAATAATGTTTCTACAAACATTTGTTGAAGAATGGGCCGCTCTCAGTGATTTCCAGCAAGCGTGGGAACTGTCATAGGATGCCACCTGTGCAACAAATCCAGTCGTGAAATGTCCTCGCTCCTAAATATTCCAAAGTCAACTGTCGGCTTTATTATAAGAACATGCGTGGATGAACTTGACTGGCCTGCACAGAGTCCTGACCTGAGCCCGAAAAAAAAAATTAAAAAAAACAACGAGAGAAACTAAATTAACATAAATAAAAGACAGACAACAGTTAGCTGCATAAACAGTAATAATGTTTCTACAAACATTTGTTAAAGTAATAATGTTTCTACAAACATTTGTTGAAGAATGGGCCGCTCTCAGTGATTTTCAGCAAGCGTGGGAACTGTCATAGGATGCCACCTGTGCAACAAATCCAGTCGTGAAATGTCCTCACTCCTAAATATTCCAAAGTCAACGGTCGGCTTTATTATAAGAAAATGTGTGCATGAACTTGACTGGCCTGCACAGAGTCCTGACCTGAACCCGAAATAAAAAAAAAAAAAACAGTGAGGGAAACAAAATTAACATAAATAAAAGACAGACAACAGTTAGCTGCATAAACAGTAGTAATGTTTCTACAAACATTTGTGAAAGAATGGGCCACTTTCAGTGATTTCCAGCAAGCGTGGGAACTGTCATAGGATGCCACCTGTGCAACAAATCCTGTCGTGGAATGTCCTCGCTCTTAAATATTCCAAAGTCAACTGTTGGCTTTATTATAAGCAAATGCGTGGATGAACTTGACTGGCCTGCACAGAGTCCTGACCTGAACCCGAAAAAAAACACAAAAAAACAAAACAGCAAGAGCAACTAAATGAGCATACATAGAAGACGGACAACAGTTAGCTGCATAAACAGTAGTAATGTTTCTACAAACATTTGTGAAAGAATGGGCCACTTTCAGTGATTTCCAGCAAGCGTTGGAACTGTCATAGGATGCCACCTGTGCAACAAGTCCAGTCGTGAGATTTCCTCGCTCCTAAATATTCCAAAGTCAACGGTCGGTTTTATTATAAGAAAATGCGTGGATGAACTTGACTGGCCTGCACGGAGTCCTGACCTGAGCCCGAAAAAAACAAACAAAAAAAACAGCGAGAGCAACTTAATTAACATAAATAAAAGACAGACAACAGTTAGCTGCATAAACAGTCATAATGTTTCCACAAACATTTTCGAAAGAATGGGCCGCTTTCAGTGATTTCCAGCGTGGGAACTGTCATAGGATATCACCTGTGCAACAAATCCAGTCGTGAAATGTCCTCGCTCCTAAATATTCCAAAGTCAACGGTCGGCTTTATTATAAGAAAATGCGTGGATGAACTTGACTGGCCTGCACAGAGTCCTGACCTGAACCCAAAAGAGAACCATGGACTCGGACATGGCGGTGCTGATTCTTATCCGAGTCGCTTCACACTCGGCTACGAACCGATCCAGTGAGAATTGAAGATCGTATTTTTCGGACTATAAATTGCAGGCCGGGGTGCGATTTATACTCTGGAGCGATTTATGTGTGAAATTACTAACACATTACCGTAAAATATCAAATAATATTGTTCATCTCATTCGCGTAAGAGACTCGGCTTACATCAGCTATCGTCACACACACACGTCAACCAGTAGAAATTTGGCGGGGGGCGGGGCATGGCAGAAGTGCATTGTGGGGGGAAAAAAAAGTTGCTACCTGCTACTACTTCCGTACCTGCGAAAATGGATCATTTCAACATTGGCGGTAACTTATAAAAACTGCGAAGGGCTGAACGAAAAATGGCACCAGAAAGGAAGTCATGTACTGCAGGTTACCAGCTGGAAGTAGAGAAATATTAAGCAGAAAACGGCAGTCGTGCCAGCAACGCGAGGGTTCCGGGTTTGATTCCCGCTCTTGCCATCTGAGTCACTGCCCTGGTGTCCACTTTATCCACTTACTCCCAGTGCCACCCACACTGGTTTAAATGTAACTTGGATATTGGGTTTCACTATGTAAAGCGCTTTGAGTCACTAGAGAAAAGCGCTATATAAATGTAATTCACTTCACATCACTTCAATCGAGCGGCAGAAAGAAAGTAAGGGACTTTCAATTTTACATATTTTTTTTTTGTTCTTTATTATGCATTTTTGGCCGGTGCGACTTATACTCCGGAGCGACTTATAATCGGAAAAATACGGCACTCACTTACGCATTTTCCTATAATAAAGCCGACAGTTTAATTATTTCACACATGTTTGTGGAAACATTATTACTGTTCATGCAGCTAACTGTTGTCTGTCTTGTATTAATGTTAATTTACTTGCTCTCGCTGTTTTCTTGTTTTTTTTTTCGGGTTCAGGTCAGGACTCTGTGCAGGCCAGTCAAGTTCATCCACGCGTTTTCTTATAATAAAGCCGACAGTTGACTTTGGAATATTTAGGCGCGAGGAAAATTCACGACTGTTTTTTTTTTGGCACAGGTGGCATCCTATGACAGTTCCACGCTGGAAATCACTGAGAGCGGCCCATTCTTTTACAAATGTTTGCCGAAGTGCTTGATTTTAAGTGATTAGGGCACCTGATTCTGATCATTAGGATGGGTGGCCAAATACTTTGGACAATATAGTGTATCTATCCATCTACTTTATATTGCTGGCTAGCTCGTAGTCTATTTGCTATTTCGGTTGCTCGTTAGCTTGCGGTTGCTCTTTGTTTGTTTTTGAGTTACTCCTTTTTTGTCTTTGTGTCCTTCTGTCCATTTATATTTTGTCTATTTACAGTATTAGACTAGTTAGCAAGCACTCTTGATAATTGTATAACTACTGTATGATTTCTGGTTATTTATATTGCTAGCTAACTAGCATTACGCTTGTTATGCAGCTGTTATTTGTGTTACTTTCTTGTTGTTACTTGTTATTCTGTCTTTTAAACGTTTTCTTTTTGGTGATTTACAGTATGAAGCTAGCGAACAAACCCTCGTTAAAATTTGGTATCTACTGTATAATCTCTGGCTAGTTGGATTGCTAGCTAACTAGCATTATTACTGTTTATGTAGCTAAGTGTTGTCTGTCTGTTAATTATGTTAATTTAGCTAGCTTGCCGTTGCTCTCACTGTTTTTTTTGTTTTATATATATTGATGATTTATATAACTATGTCCATGTTCTTTATATTTTTTGGTGAGTAATGTAGGTTTATGTATTTGTGTAGCTATATATTTATATCGTTGTTGTCCGTGGCTATTTGTGATGCTAACCAACTCGCTAGCTCGTAGTCTATTTGCTATTTCTGTTGCTTGTTAGCTTGCGGTTGCTCTCAGTTTGTTTTTGAGTTACTCCTTTTCTGTCTTTGTGTCCTTCTGTCCATTTATATTTTGTTTATTTACAGTATTAGGCTAGTAAGCAAGCAAACTTGATAATTGTATAATTACTGTATGATTTGTTTTTATTTATATTGCTAGCTAACTAGCATTATTACTTGTTTACGTGGCTAACTGGTATCTATCTGTTTTGTATGTTGCTTTCTAAATGTCTCTCTTTTCTGTCTTTTTAATGTTTTTTCTTTCTGGTGATTTACAGTATGTACTGTAGATAGCTAGCAAACACTCTTTATAAGTTGATATCTACTGTATGCTCTCTGGCTAGTTATATTGCTAGCTAACTGACATTATTACTGTTTATGTAGCTAACTGTTTTCTGTCCGTCATTTATATGTTTTTTTTCATATTTTGATGATATATGTAACTATTTGTTTTTATATTTTCTGGTGGTTTATGTAAGTTAATGCATTTGTGTAGCTAGCAAGCAGACTCGATTTATATCAGAGTTGTTTGTGGTTATTTTTATTGCTAACCATCAAGCAGTCTCTTTGTTTATGTTGCTAGTTTTCATTGACGCTTTGCCTTTTTCTGCTTTTTCTTTTTGTAGCTATTGCTGGTTAGCTGATATTTTCTCTATTTTGTTGCTACTTAGCTTGCATTTGCTTATTTTCTGTCTCTGCTTATCGTTATCTATCATGTACTGTGTATTTTGCTGTTTATGTTGCTGGCTAACTAGCAGTCTATCTATTTATGTTATTAATTAATTGACATTTCCATTTTTTCTGTCTTTTTTTATATTTTCTGAGCCAGTTTTGTTTGTTTGTGACTATTTCAAGAGCTAGCTAGCAAGAAGACTATTAAAGTACCGATCTCCCTGTTCTCTACATTCCTAGCTCTCAATCCATCCCTCTGGAGAGCTGGTTATCTCTCTAATTCTGTCTCGTTTTAGTGTTTATCTCATACATGTACCTGTTGTCATCATTGTCTTCCACTAAATGTTGTCGGTGGGTGAGTTGTGTTGTGGTGCTATTGTGTCGTACAGTTTTGTAGGCGGCCAGCTGGCGTTCTGCATTTCAACATGCAGTTTTGTGATGATGTATGATATGGATATATCGAATCGTAAATGTTTTTTTGAAGGTAAGGTGTCTCGTCCGTACAGAGTGGACTGTGTCGTTTCATTCTACAAGGTTTACTCTGCAAATGTAATGATTTCTTCTTCTATTTGGTTATTTGCCTATTGTTTGTGTATCATTTGCAGTAAGCTTTGATTTTGTTCATATTTTTTGTTCAAAAAACATCTAATAAGCCTGACGAATTATTGCTTCCATTGGCCTGTGATCATAGCCTGTTCAAACTGTCTATCTCCGTGTTTTCACAACCTTGACACCACAAAGAGAACATGAGCTAAAAACGCTAAATGAGTCAATGCTAGCTCTGGGAACGACTATATTGTGTGTCAATTAGACATGGCAGCAGTAGGCCTCGGCTATCAAAGTCTTGGTTTCAGACGTACAGATCTGATTTCCTCCTCGGCATTCTCCCAACGTCTGCCGACTTCAGCCCAGATTAATGTCAAACATGCCATGATGAGTTTAGTTTGGCCTCTCGTAGTTGGGCCGGTATCCCTGGGTACCAATTACTGGCCATTACATGGTTACTGAGCTCACTTCTCCCTCGAGCCCCAGTAGGATTGCAAGAAAGCCTCCCTCTTCCTGTAGACTTCTTTCCTCCTTCTTAACGCCGACTTTGTCTGAACAAAGTGAAGGAGCGCTTGTCAAGTCGAGGATTACTGGATTTCCTCTCACCGTTTCCTGTTCCTTTTTCTTCTCCCAACTAGATAAGACATCTTTATCCATGATGACTTCATGACTTACGGTGCATCTGGACTTGATTTCATTTACTGGAATACTTGCATGACTTAACCGTTTGCTGGCTGTCTCGAGTCAGAGCCCTTCTAGCTTAACACGGGCGAAGTTGCATGGATGACAACCCTTCAAAATTCTGGACTTCAGTTGCCCCTATACTTAAGTTCCATTTGCTCCAGCACTGATTGTGGATAAAATTGATAAGCAAAGTTGCATAAAATTCCAACCCTCAGTTGGGAGGCGTCTGGAAAACTTCCAAAGGTACGGGTGTGGATAGGCTGTAAAACTGATACTGGAAGGGCTATCAAACCAAATAGGAACACCACCAGCTAGCTTACGCTAGCATCATAAATTTACCAGAACGATTGCTAAATACCTTGAATTAAAATTTCTCATCGGCCCAAGGAATTAGTCTGGAATTAAGGCCAACATGCAGTCATGTTGTTGTTACGATTGGCTATGCATTCCATGATAGCTAGCAGAGTGTGGATAAAATTGATAAGCAAAGTTGCAGAAACTCCAACCCTCAGTTGGGAGGCTTCTGGAAAACTTCCAAAGGTACGGGTGTGGATAGGCTGTAAAACTGATACTGGAAGGGCTATCAAACCAAATAGGAACACCACCAGCTAGCTTACGCTAGCATCATAAATTTACCAGAACGATTGCTAAATACCTTGAATTAAAATTTCTCATCGGCCCAAGGAATTAGTCTGGAATTAAGACCAACATGCAGTCATGTTGTTGTTACGATTGGCTATGCATTCCATGATAGCTAGCAGAGTGTGGATAAAATTGATAAGCAAAGTTGCAGAAACTCCAACCCTCAGTTGGGAGGCTTCTGGAAAACTTCCAAAAGTACGGGCGTGGATAGGCTGCAAAACTGATACTGTAACTTGAAAGGGCTGTCAAACTAAATCACAACACCACCAGCTAGCTTACGCTAGCATCATAAGTTTACCAGAACAATTGCTAAATACCTTGAATTAAAATTTCTAATCGGCCCAAGGAATTAGTCTGGAATTAAGACCAACATGCAGTCATGTTGTTGTTACGATTGGCTATGCATTCCATGATAGCTAACAGAGTGTGGATGAAATTGATAAGCAAAGTTGCAGAAATTCCAACCCTCAGTTGGGAGGCTTCTGGAAAACTTCCAAAAGTACGGACATGGATAGGCTATAAAAATGATTCTGAAAGGGCTGTCAAACCAAATCAGAGCACCACCAGCTAGCTTACGCTAGCATCATAAGTTTACCAGAACGATTGCTAAATACCTTGAATTAAAATTTCTCATCGGCCCAAGGAATTAGTCCGGAATTAAGACCAACATGCAGTCATGTTGTTGTTACGATTGGCTAACAGAGTGTGGATAAAATTGATAAGCAAAGTTGCAGAAATTCCAACCCTCAGTTGGGAGGCTTCTGGAAAACTTCCAAAAGTACGGGCATGGATGGGCTGCAAAACTGATACTGTAACTTGAAAGGGCTGTCAAACCAAATCAGAACACCACCAGCTAGCTTCCGCTAGCATCATAAGTTTACCAGAACGATTGCTAAATACCTTGAATTAAAATTTCTAAACGGCCCAAGGAATTAGTCTGGAATTAAGACCAACATGCAGTCATGTTGTTGTTACGATTGGCTATGCATTCCATGATAGCTAACAGAGTGTGGATACAATTGATAAGCAAAGTTGCAGAAATTCCAACCCTCAGTTGGGAGGCTTCTGGAAAACTTCCAAAAGTACAGGCATGGATAGGCTGCAAAACTGATACTGTAACTTGAAAGGGCTGTCAAACTAAATCACAACACCACCGGCTAGCTTACGCTAGCATCATAAGTTTACCAGAACAATTGCTAAATACCTTGAATTAAAATTTCTAAACGGCCCAAGGAATTAGTCTGGAATTAAGACCAACATGCAGTCATGTTGTTGTTACCATTGGCTAACAGAGTGTGGATACAATTGGTAAGCAAAGTTGCAGAAAATCCAACCCTTAGTTTGGAGGCTTCTGGAAAACTTCCAAAAGTACGGGCATGGATAGGCTGCAAAACTGATACTGTAACTTAAAAGGGGTGTCAAACTAAATCAGAACACCACCAGCTAGCTTACGCTAGCATCATAAGTTTACCAGAACGATTGCTAAATACCTTGAATCAAAATTTCTAATCGGCCCAAGGAATTAGTCTGGAATTAAGACCAACATGCAGTCATGTTGTTGTTACCATTGGTTAACAGAGTGTGGATAAAATTGATAAGCAAAGTTGCAGAAATTCCAACCCTCAGTTGGGAGGCTTCTGGAAAACTTCCAAAAGTACGGGCATGGATAGGCTGCAAAACTGATACTGTAACTTAAAAGGGGTGTCAAACTAAATCAGAACACCACCAGCTAGCTTCCGCTAGCATCATAAGTTTACCAGAACGATTGCTAAATACCTTGAATTAAAATTTCTAAACTGCCCAAGGAATTAGTCTGGAATTAAGACCAACATGCAGTCATGTTGTTGTTACGATTGGCTATGCATTCCATGATAGCTAACAGAGTGTGGATACAATTGATAAGCAAAGTTGCAGAAATTCCAACCCTCAGTTGGGAGGCTTCTGGAAAACTTCCAAAAGTACAGGCATGGATCGGCTGCAAAACTGATACTGTAACTTGAAAGGGCTGTCAAACTAAATCAGAACACCGCCGGCTAGCTTACGCTAGCATCATTAGTTTACCAGAACAATTGCTAAGTGCCTTGAATTAAAATGTGTCTTTGGCCCAAGGAATTAGTCTGGAATTTAGACCAACATGCAGTCATGTTGTTGTTACGATTGGCTATACATTCAATGATAGCTAACGTTAGTACTGTATCTAAACCTCGCCACAGAGCTATCATTAGCTAACAACAAACATAATTAATGTGTGTGTTTACGTTTTCTCGCACTGGCGTAAGGATGCAAACAGCCCTGTTATCTTTATCTTGCTGGCACTCTTCAGTTGCAACAGTCAGGCTTTTCCCCTTGGAGACTACTGGAAAATGAGGACAACTCCTAAAATGATAGGCATCTCCCATGGATACGTTAGCTGTAATACTGAAAACTGTTTTCTGGCACTCTTGAGGCGTGTTGCTAGATACAAGTAAAGATATACTCCCGATTACGCTCCCTACAGCTTTGGAATCGGAATGTCTGATAGATGCTTTTGCTGGGATTACTGAGAACTGTTTGCTGGCACTCGTGAGGCATAATTTTAGATGTGTAGGCGAAGTTGCAGAGATCTTTGCGATTTCACAAAGAGGCTCCCGGGAAATTTGTACAAGTCACAAACTGAAGGGTATCTGTAGATTCTCCCCAGATCATTTTGCTGCGATACAGAGAACTGCCGGGCGGCACTCTTGAGGGGTATTTGTAGATGGATGAGCGACGTTGCAAGTATGCTAGCCTGGCATCCTGTAGGATTCTTTAGCTGATAATATAACTTAACAGTTTGATGTTAAGTTATCGGGCACTGTTATTACTGACGGAGTGCGACTCCAGCCAGCCACGTAAGAAAACCCTCGTCTCCATGGCAACGTTTCAGTCTCTTTCACTCATTTGCCCGCTTTTCCACTTATGCAGGGGTAGGCCACCCAGAACGTTGAAAGAGCCATTATGGACCCAAATAACAACAATTGTTTCCATGGAGTTTACAGTTACGGAGCACCATTTGCCCCGAACGGGCTAACATCACAATTAGCGTGTTACACGTCCGATTCGCCCTGCGACTCTCTGTTGGAGTATCAGCGCTGGGGTCCAGAGTATTGTCGCTCAGTCCTTCGGCGGAGTGCTTCAGAAGCTACCGAACAGCTCGTCTGGTGTTTGGTTTCTGTCGCTTTCACTCATCTGCCGCTTTTCCACTTACGCAGGGGTAGGCAACCCAGAACGTTGAAAGAGCCATTATGGACCCAAATAACAAAAATTGTTGCCTTGGAGTTTACATTTACGGAGCACAATTAGCCCCGAACGGGCTAATATCACAATTAGCGTGTTACACGTCCGATTCGCCCTGCGACTCTCTGTCGGAGTATCAGCTATCTCTTGACGTCTATTTGTAGTTACAATAGATGGAAACATTGCAAAGATGTTAATCCTGGGAGGATCTCAGAAAATAAGTACATCTTCTGGCATCATAAACAGTTTATCTGAAGATCTGTCCTCATTTCATTATAGTTTCATGTCTGCTTGGTGACCTGACTACCAGCTCTTGGGAAAATCGTACCATAAACAGTCAGTTAAAACTGGATAAGGAACTACCGTGGTTTTTAGTCATGCTAGCCTTTAACTTTCCATTGGATCGCCCTGTCTGGCTCTGTGCATCTCATTGCTGGAGACCTTATCCCTCCTGACACAGAAATTATGTTTTCATTTTCCTGGCCCTGCTGGTCCCGTCACCAAACTTGCCCTGACAGCTCCTATCCACCAGGCAGACTCGGTCCCGCCTCCCCCCCCTTTCCTAACCTCCTGTCCTGTGCTGCCTCGATATATGCCCCAGATGCTAGCCAGTTACATGTAGCCCGCCGCCATGGTGGCACAGGCAAATCGCTAGAGACAGATGCCAGGGCCACTGTGGGTCGCTGTTCCAGGATCTGTGTCACCGTCCAGCCTTGGGCTCTCATTGTGACCTTTAGTGACGGAAGAGACTCTGAGTAGGGAGTGTTGAGCAGTTCCCGGTCCAGTTAAAGCGCCTCAAGATGCCGGAGAATCGTCTTTGTTTAGTGCCTGCTGAGTCAAAGTGTGGATTGGCAATTCATAGAAACATCAGGAACCCTTCAGTAAACTGATAACAGACGTTATTTACACACAACAAAGCAATCGCGCGTGTAGTTCATACAGAGCAGCAACAAGGTTGAATAACAATATTGGTTGATAACGAGTTCAATTAGTCAATTGTTCCAATTCATGGAAAACTGAGTACACCACTTTGCTTCAACCATTCTGTCAATTGCAATATTCAACATTTCCTTGGGTATTTTCAGGATAAAATGTATATTTAATGTGATTTAATACGAATAATTTACAATTTTTTTGTAGTACCACATATAGTCACAAACACACTCTAGGTGCCATGAAATTGCCTTTGACCCATCCCCTTGTTCCACCCCCTGGGAGGTGAGGGGAGCCATGAGCAGCATTTAGGTGATTTAACCCCCAATTCCAACCCTCGATGCTGAGCCCCATGCAGGGGGGTAATGGGTCCCATTTATTTATAGTCCTTGATATGACTCGGCCGGGGTTTGAAGACTCTAACCCAGTGGTTTCTTAACCTTGTTGGAGGTACCGAACCCCACCAGTTTTAAATGTGCATTCACCGAACCCTTCTTTGTTAAAGAAAGAATATATATATATTTTTCAAATTCATGGCAAAGTTATAGGTTTTTTTACTGGTGCACAAAATGAACCGGTGCATGAACTTGTTCAAAGAACAAAACCAACGCAGTGAATGAACTCGCAACAAATTCCACACCTGCAACTAAGTGTGACTTCTGCTGCTGCCTTTGAGAGACAAGTCCACTCTTGTGTCATTTTAAACGATAAAATAAAATTATGTATTTATTTTCCCAGCATAGTCCGTTCCTTTTCTTCGTTTTCCACCCGGACCTACAATAGTAGCACACAGCTCATGAAAAACAATATTATTTTGGGGCCAAAACACTTATAATAGAAAAGAATCTCATGGAAATGACAGCTGTCATTTAATTCTAATAATGAAACATTTTATTTGTTGTTTAGTCAGGTTTGAGACCGGTGTGCTCAGATGTGCTCCGCTGAATGCTCAAGGAGTTTTTTGCGTTCGCCCACGCATTTTTTGAAAATTAGAGGGAACGTTGTTTGAGGGTATTCATAAAATTCTGATGGGGAGAAGTTTTTATTTACACGATGAGTCGGGAGACTCTGTCCCAGGTGGAGGAGTTTAAGTATCTCCGGGTCTTGTTCACGGGTGAGGGAAAGATGGAGAAAGAAATCAGCCGGAGAATCGGAGCAGCTGGGGCAGTATTGCAGTCTCTCTGTTGTGACGAAACGAGAGCTGAGCCAGAAGGCAAAGCTCTCGGTCTACCGAGCTATCTACATACCTACTCTCACCTATGGTCATGAAGTGTGGGTCATGACCGAAAGAGTAAGATTGTGGCTACAAGCGGCCAAAAAGAGTTTTCTCAGAAGGGTGGCTGGCATCACCCTTAGATCTAGGGTGAGAAGTTCAGTCACCCAAGAGAGACTCGGAGTAGAGCCGCTGCTTCTTCGCTTGGAAAGGAGCCTGCTTAGGTGGTTCGGGCATCTCGTGCGGATGCCTCACGAGCATCTCCATAGGGAGGTCCTCGTTGCACGTCCCACTGGGAGAAGACCCCACGGCAGGCCAAAAGACCAGATGGGGGGGATTACATCCCCTCTCTGGCCTTGGAACACTTCGGGATCCCCCAAGAGGAAGTTGTTAATGTTGCTCTGGAGAGGGAAGTTTGGGGGTCTCTGCTGGAGCTGTTGTCCCCGCGACCCGATTCCGTGGCGGAGGCTCTGCCGAACCCCTGAGGCCGACTCACCGAACCCCAAGGGTTCAATCGAACCCAGGTTAAGAACCACTGCTCTAACCACAAGGTCACTGAGCAGGCTATAAACTAACTCAATGACTCGGTTGTTAGCTTCACCCTGTTTTTTTCCGAAACATTTAATCCCTACTGGCATGAGAATCAGCACCTCCAAGTCCGAGTCCATGGTTCTCGCCCGGAAAAAGGTGGAGTGCCATCTCCGCGTTGGGGAGGAGACCCTGCCCCAAGTGGAGGAGTTCAATTACCTAGGAGTCTTGTTCATGAGTGGGGGAAGAGTGGATCGTGAGATCGACAGGCGGATCGGTGCGGCGTCTTCAGTAATGCGGACGCTGTATTGATCCGTTGTGGTGAAGAAGACGCTGAGCCGGAAGGCAAAGCTCTCAATTTACCGGTCGATCTACGTTCCCATCCTCACCTATGGTCATGAGCTTTGGGTTTTGACTGAAAGGACAAGATTACGGGTACAACGGCCGAAATGAGTTTCCTTCGTCAGGCGATCTACGTTCCCATCCTCACCTATGGTCATGAGCTCTGGGTTTTGACCAAATGGACAATATTACGGGTACAAGCGGCCGAAATGAGTTTCCTTCGTCGGGTGGCGGGGCTCTCCCTTAGAGATAGGGTGAGAAGCTCTGTCATCCAGGAGGAACTCAAAGTAAAGCCGCTGCTCCTCCACATCAAGAGGAACCAGGTGAGGTGGTTCGGGCATCTGGTCAGGATGCCACCCGAACACCTCCCTAGGGAGGTGTTTAGGGCACGTCCAACTGGTAGGAGGCCACGGGGAAGACCCAGGACACGTTGGGAAGACTATGTCTCCCGGCTGGCCTGGGAACGCCTCGGGATCCCCCTGGAGGAGCTGAACGAAGTGGCTGGGGAGAGGGAAGTCTGAGCTTCCCTACTTAGTCTTGGATATGTGGAAGAAGATAGATGGATGGATGGATGGATTTCATCCCTATGTCAATGTACTTCCAGGATGCGGCATGGTTGTCCGTCCCACATAGTCGCACACCCTTTGTACCGTTTACCGTGTTTGGACCAAAACAAGCACTCTCCACAAATGAATCAAAACAACACTTTACGTTTCATTTTGGTTCTTTTCTGCCCTTCGCCTTACAAAGCACAGCTCATTCCGTGAATGGACAAATCATTCCATTTCCTCTTCCCGTGCCACATTTCAGTCATCCCAACAAAGTATGTGTTTTTTTACGTGTCCTTCATGACTCACTTGTTCCGGCATATGCAATTTTTTACCCCCCCCCCCCAAAAAAAAGTGTTCATCCATTCCACACTCTTATGTTGATGTCTCTATTTCCTAATGTGTGTTTGACAACCTTTCTCCCCCCCGTGTGACCTGCCACTTGTCTTTGCATTCTCCTCAGCCAAATATAAGTATAACGGATATGTCAGATCACGTAAGTGTGCTTCTCTGTCCCTCCCCGTTACGCTCTCGCACCGCAGACCCTCTTTTTGTTGTTGTTGTTGTTGTTGTTGTTTTTGTCGTAACGTACCCAGATTAGTACTGATGGTTTCCTTCAGCTTCCGCTTTTCTTGTTGCCGTCAGCATGTCGTCTTGTGTCTCCAAACAAAGACATCCTGTGAGAGTTAACGCTAACAGCGTTGCCATTCCGTCCCGAGGCTGCAACACTGTTACGTCGGATTTAACGATCACGCCATGTTTTTGGTGTATGTTGACAGTAGACTGCACATTTAAAAAAAAAAAAACAACCCACACACAAGTCAAACAGATAGATCTCCATTTGTGAGCTTTTGTGTTTTTGACGATGCCAACGCACTGTAGTTCCATCAACCATTCTTTTTTTGTACTGTGCTGCATCTAGCAGCAGATGGCGCTACAACACCAGGGAACAGTGGAAGCCAAAAAGAGACTGGCGTTCGATTCAAAGCTGGTAAATGCAAATGGAGTTTCACATGCTCTCTTTTTGTTTTAAAGTTTTAAGTTTCTGTTAAGAACGTGGATATTGTTTGTTCCTCAAGGTCCTACAACATGCTTCCCTTTTTCCTTATGTTTACATTGAACCATAAAAACAACACCGCATGGCTAAAGGGGATTTTTATTTATTTATTTATTTATTTTTTTTGTTTTTTGTGCAAGCGCAGTGCAGGTAGTAAACAACGATAAAGACAACATGCTCCCTGCTACGCCTCTTCATCCATCCCGCCAGCGTCACGTGATTAGCATTTGGGGAAGGGACAGTTGCCGTCTGGGTGGTTCAGAAAGCACAGTGGGGCTGCCAGGGCGGCTGAGCGAGCTCTAATGCCACACGTTGTTTGACAAGGGCCAGATGAATCCAGGAGCTATCGGTGGCGCCCCGTAAATCAAGGAGGCAGCTGACTGCTGGGATAAACGTCTGTTTATTGCTCGGAGGGACCACCCGAGCGTGCTCTGTCCTCCAAAGGACCAAACCCAACCAGCCTCCCTGCACCAAAGGCAGGGAAAGGCCTCTCTCTCCCTCGTCTCCCTATTCTTGCCTTCCACTAGAGCAGTGTTTTTCAACCACTAGTGTCGTGAGATACGATCTGGTTTGCCGTGGGAGATGATCTAATTTCACCTATTTGGGGTAAAAATGTTTTTGCAAAGCATTAATTGTAGTCTGCAAATGATGTGTAGGTGTTGAGTGTCGGTGTTGTCCAGAGCAGGGGTCGGCAATCAGCGGCTCCGGAGCCGCATGCGGCTCTTTGGCAACTCTGATGCGGCTCAGCTGCACAATCGCCGACCCCCCCAGATTGTTGTGGGGGGATTCCGGAATTCAATGCCTCTCCCGGACATCACCCGGAGTCATCGTTCTCCAATTTTCACTCGGACTAGAATAGTAAGGGCGTGCCGTTAAGATATCACTCTTAACGTCCTCTTGAACGTCATCACGCCTGCCATGCTATTTGCGTCATCTTGAACGTCATCGCGCCTTTCCAGTCTCGGAATGCTATTTGCGTCCTCTTGAACGTCATCGCGCCTTTCCAGTCATGGAATACTATTTGCGTCCTCTTGAACGTCATCGCGCCTTTCCAGTCATGGAATACTATTTGCGCCCTCTTGAACGTCATCGCGCCTTTCCAGTCACGGAATGCTATTTGCGTCATCTTGAACGTCATCGCGCCTTTCCAGTCTCGGAATGCTATTTGCGTCCTCTTGAACGTCATCGCGCCTTTCCAGTCATGGAATACTATTTGCGTCCTCTTGAACGTCATCGCGCCTTTCCAGTCATGGAATACTATTTGCGCCCTCTTGAACGTCATCGCGCCTTTCCAGTCACGGAATGCTATTTGCGTCATCTTGAACGTCATCGCGCCTTTCCAGTCATGGAATACTATTTGCGTCCTCTTGAACGTCATCGCGCCTTTCCAGTCATGGAATACTATTTGCGTCCTCTTGAACGTCATCGCGCCTTTCCAGTCATGGAATACTATTTGCGTCCTCTTGAACGTCATCGCGCCTTTCCAGTCACGGAATGCTATTTGCGTGCCGACCGGACACGTGCATTTCGCCGCTTCTATCGGCACATGTATGAGATTGCAAGGCATACTGGGTGACACAGAGTACACTGACGTTTTTTTTTTGCAAAGCAGTAATTGTAGTCTGCAAATGATGTGTAGTTGTTGAGTGTCGGGTGTTGTCTAGAGCAGGGGTCGGCAACCAGCGGCTCTTTGGCAACTCTGATGCGGCTCAGCTGCACAATCGCCGACCCCCCAGATTGTTACGGGGAGATTCCGGAATTCAATGCCTTTCCCGGACATCACCCGGAGTCATCGTTCTCCAATTTTCACTCGGACTAGAATATTAAGGGCGTGCCGTGATGATATCACTCTTAACGTCTTCTTGAACATCATCGCGCCCACCATTCACGAAATGCTATTTGCGTCCTCTTAAACGTCATCGCGCCTTTCCAGTCACGGAATGCTATTTGCGTCCTCTTGAACGTCATCGCGCCTTTCCAGTCATGGAATGCTATTTGTGTGCCGACCAGACACGTGCATTTCGCCGCTTCTATCGGCACATGTATGAGATTGCAAAGCATACTGGGTGACACAGAGTACACTGACGGTTGTTTTTTGCAAAGCAGTAATTGTAGTCTGCAAATGATGTGTAGTTGTTGAGTGTCGGTGTTGTCTAGAGCAGGGGTCGGCAACCAGCGGCTCCGGAGCCGTACGCGGCTCTTTGGCAACTCTGATGCGGCTCAGCTGCACAATCGCTGACCCCCCCAGATTGTTGTGGGGAGATTCCGGAATTCAATGCCTCTCCCGGACATCACCCGGAGTCATCGTTCTCCAATTTTCACTCGGACCAGAATATTAAGGGCGTGCCGTGATGATATCACTCTTAACGTCCTCTTGAGCGTCATCGCGTCCGCCATTCACGGAATGCTATTTGCGTCCTCTTGAACGTCATCGCGCCTTTCCAGTCACGGAATGCTATTTGCGTGCCGACTGGACACATGCATTTCGCCGCTTCTATCGGCACATGTATGAGATTGCAAGGCACACTGGGTGAGGCAGAGTACACTGACGGTTGTGTTATAAACAACTTTAACACTCTTACTGATATGCGCCACATTGTGAACCCACACAAAAGAAAATGACAAACACATTTTGGGAGAAAGTCCTCACAGTAACACAACATAAACGTAACACAAGAAATACCCAGAATCCTTTGCATCCATGAGAAATCCTGACTATGTTATTATACAGGGGGGGCTTGGTGGGGGGGGGGGGGTGCTCGCGGGGTCATTGAAAAGCATGTTGTTTCAACCTTAGGTTTGAGTTCTGTTGTACAGATTTACTTTAGAAAAGAGAAGTGTTGGATACTTCTCTTGTTGCCTTAGTTGTATTTGACTTTGTTAAATGTTCGGGTGTAATTTTATTAAATAAAACTAGTTTTCTCATAATATATACTATCAGTATAGTACCATACCTTTTTTTACAGCTGTTTATTTTTTAGAGGAATGTCGTAAATCATAGAACGGGCACTCGATGTTGTTATGAGGTATGGATCTTTGATGATTCCGAATCGAATGGTTACTCCCAAGAATTGAATCGAATCGAGTCGCGGGGTGCCCAAAGATCCAAAGCCCCGAGTACATATGCTGCTATGTCTGCCGGGATTCAAACAGGATCCATTTTAGGGTGCGTCCACACTGTGGGAACTCTGGTCATTTGAGAGATGGGTCTCAGTCCTCTTAGACACGGCCCGGTTTCAGATGCCAATGAGACATACGTCAGTACCTCAACTTATGAGCTCGTCATGGGAAGGGGATTCACATGTCCCCGTTCCTTATGGTTTACCTGACACATGAAACGTGACAAATTGGGAGGGGGGGGGTGCACTATGCACTTCAGCTGCCAGACGGCGGGCGGTAGAGTGTTAAATGCCTTAAAATGTGTTTTGCGGCAATTCCAACAGTGTCAGTTGCTATGTAGGGTGGCTCTTTCCATCACTTTCAGCGGACTGCATTGCAAAATGACTTCCTCCCCACCTAGGAAAGGGGCCGTATGAATTCCTTCCCCACTGTATCGAAAATCAACGTCTCCTGTTGAGACAAATTGGAACAATTTCAATTGTTGCTTGGCTGCCCCAAAACAACATAATTTTAACACGTAACATTTATTTCTGAAAAGAAAAGCAAACTTTGATAAGAAATAGTGTATAAAATCAATTTAATAGAATGTATTACTTCTTCTCAATTTCTTTATTTCAAAACAAGGTTATGTTGATCTCTGTGCCAACTCATGACAGGGATGCTTGTTACTTTATATAGTAGTGCTCCATCTAGTGGAGAACCACTGAATTAAATAGTCAAACATAGTGTGACTGTTCAAACTGAAAAAATATGGCAACATATGATAAAACACTTGGTAAATAAAACTTATGCCCTGTTTTTAATGAATACGCAGGCCCGCTACACTACTGCTTTTAATTGTTGGTCATTCTGGTTGTACTCGGTGGAAAAAAAAAGTTTGAGAACCACGGACTTAAAGCGTAACAATTATAGTTGAGGTACCACTCTATTCACAGAACAGGCCGAAAGTTTGGACACACCTTCTTCTCATTCAATGGTATTTTATTTTTTTATTTTCATGACTATTTACATCGTAGATTGTCACTGAAGGCATCAAAACTCTGCGATGAGGCGGCGACTTGTCCAGGGTCTACCCCGCCTTCCGCCCGATTGTAGCTGAGATAGGCGCCAGCGCCACCGCAACCCCAAAAAGGGAATAAGCGGTAGAAATGGATGGATGGATGGCATCAAAACTATGAATGAACACATTAACAAAAAAAAAGGTGCAATAACTGAAAACTTGTTTTATATTCTAGTTTCTTCAAAATAGCCACCATTTGCTCTGATTACTGCTTTGCACACGGTGGCCGGACTATTAAAATAATGGTATTAAAACAAAACAAAAATAAATACAACTTCAAATGTTTTTCTTTGTCTTGCTTTAGCCAAAAATACAACTAACTCATTCTGAAAATATTACAATAAAAATATAGAAAAAAAATACTGGCAGCCATGAAGGAAAGAAGAAAATTAATTAATGTTTATAACTGAATACTTTTTTTCTATTGTATTTTTTTCAGTGAATTAATTAACGTTTATGACAAAAAATGTCCAAAACACAATATAAAATGTGAGCTATAACAGGATAATGCATATATTTATCATTTGTTTTCAAAACGCTTACAAAAAAATGGGACCCCAAATATATACAGTGGGACGACTTGATGGGGTCCCCGGGGCCCCATTTTGAAAATTCCTAGCAGCAACACTGATGGAGTATTGGTGTGTGCAAAACAGCAGCAGGCGGCTGTGGCCTGCGGGCCGGTTTCTAATATTAATCAAATATTATCCCAGGGGCCATGGATCATTAATTTGACACCGCTGATGTACAGTCCTGGTCAAAAGTTTACATACACTTGTAAAGAACATAATGTCATGGCTTTCTTGAACTTCCAATAATTTATACAACTCATATTTGTTTTGTGATAGAGCAGGGGTAGGGAACCTATGGCTCTAGAGCCAGATGTGGCTCTTTTGATGACTGCATCTGGCTCTCGGATAAATCTGAGCTGACGTTGCTTAACACGATAAGTAATGAATAATTCCACTTGTAATCACAGTGTTAAAAATAATGTTCAAAATACAAAACATTCTCATGCATTCTTAATTCATCCATCTGTTTTCTACCGCACCTGTTCAAGAAGTTGCGTTAATGGTAAGAAGTTTTTAATTTATTATTGGTTAGTGTGGGGCTTGCCCTCCTGGGGGTTCTTCAGACCACCAAGCACCGACATAAGAGCCTGTTTCAGGGTTACTATATTGTTTTATTTTTCAATAAGTCTCTCAGTTGCTTTCCAGCAATAGTTTTTCCAGCCCCAACCCGGTCTCTCTTCCTGGCTGCTGCTTATAACAGAGCGACAGGTGATTAGATAACAAGGTCCAGGTGGGCCATCTACGCACCTGTCGCTGCAGGCCCGCAGGCCACGCCCCCTCCACAGTTAGCTTCAGAATAACAATGTTATTACAAATAATAATAGACTTATTATACTCTAGAAATGTTGGTCTTACTTAAAAATGCATGTGTTTAGTTGTGTTCAGTGTTAAAAAAAATATTATATGGCTCTTACGGAAAGAAAATGGGACGATGAAAAAGGAGGATTACCTCCAAATTCTTCAGGAAAACCTAACATCAGCCCGGGTGTTGGGTCTTGGGCACAGTCGGGGGTTCCAACAGAACAATGACCCCAAACACACGTCAAAAGTGGAAAAGAAAAGGCTAGAATTAAGGTTTTAGAATGGCCTGACTTAAACGGTGTGGACAATGCTGAAGAAACAAGTCCATGTCAGAAAACCAACGCATTTAGCTGAAACTGCACCAATTTTGTCAAGAGGGGCGGTCAAAAATTCAACCACAAGCTACCAAAAGTGCCTTATTGCAGTGAAACTTGCCAAGGGACATGTAAGCAAATATGAACGTCGCTGTGTGACCCAGCAGATCTGCTCACATTTTCTGTAGAGCCATAATCAATCCAATCCACTTTATTTATATAGCACATTTAAACAACAATAACGTTTCCAAAGTGCTGCACAGCCATGTTAAAAACAATATTATGCTCCACCAATGACTGAATAAAACAAAAAATGAATAAAAATAAAACCAATAAAAACAATATAAAAACAAATATGATTAAAAACTATTTTAAAGGGTAAAATCAATTAAAACAGTAAAATAGAAATCAAAGTGTATAAAAAACACAGAGGACCACACAACTCACGTAGTGTTAAAAGCCAAAGAATAAAAGTGGCTCTTAAGACGAGACTTAAAACACTCCACTGTGGAAGCAGTTTGAACATGGAGGGGCAGAGTGTTCCAGAGTTTAGGGCCTGTCTCCCCTGGTCTTAAGTCTGGTCTTGGGCACCACGAGCTGGAACTGGCTCTCGGACCTCAGAGCGCGCGCAGGGATGTAAATTTGGATGAGGTCCGAGATATATTGAGGTGCCAGTCCATGTAAAGATTTAAAAACAAACAGCAATGTTTTAAAATCCATTCTAAAATGAACAGGGAGCCAGTGCAAACTCTGAAGAATTGGGGTTCTATGCTGGCGTTTCCTGGCCCCTGTTAAAAGTCCTGCTGCCGCGTTCTGGACTAACTGCAACCGGGAGAGAGCTTTTTGGCTAATGCCAGCATAAAGTGCATTGCAGTAGTGCAGGCCACTTGAAATAAAAGCATGCACCATTTGTTCAAAAAGGTTAAAAGATAAAAACGGTTTAACCTTTACTAAAAGACGAAGGTGATAAAAACACGATTTTAAAACGCCATGGACTTGTTTGTCTAGTTTAAAATGGCTGTCTATAGTGACGCCAAGGCTGGTGACTTTGGGACACACATCATTTTGCAATGGTCCCAAGTCAGTGAGGGCCGGACCAAAAACTAAAATTTCCGTTTTTCCCTCATTCATTATTAAAAAATTCTGGGCTAACCAAGCCTTGACGTCACATAGACAGTTAAGAAGGGGTGTCAGGGGGCCCTGGCTTTTTGAAATCGGCATAGAAATTTGGCAGTCATCTGCATAAAAGTGATAAAACACTCCATGTTTCTTGAAAATCAATTCATAAAAGAATCAAACTTTTTTTGTGAGCGACAAGTATGTGCTCCAATCTCTCTATCACAGGGGTCGGGAACCATGAAAGCCAAATATTTCAAAATGTATTTCCGTGAGAGCCATATAATATTTTTTAACAATTAAATGCGTGCATTTTTAAGTAAGACCAACACTTTTAGAGTATAATAAGTCTCTTCTTCTTTTTAATAACACTGTTATTCTGAAGCTAACCAATAATAAATAAAAAACTTCTTACCATTAATGCGACATCTTGAACAAGTTCGATAGAAAACGGATGGTTGGATTCAAATGCATGAGAATGTTTCATAATTTGAACGTTATTTTTAACACTGTGATTACCAGCGGAATTATTCATTACTTATCGTGTTAAGCAGTGTCAGCTAAGATTTATCTGAGAACCAAATGCAGTCATCAAAAGAGCCACATCTGGCTCAAAAGCCATAGGTTCCCTACACCTGCTGGATAGAATAAGTTGCATTGGCAGCGAAACAGGCCCAGAGCATAATACTACCACCACCATGCTTGACTGTAGGCCTGGTGTTCCTTGTATTATAAACCTCACCTTTTCTCCTCCAGACATATTGCTCAAACAGCTCAATTTTTTTTCCGTCTGACAAAGATAAGACCTACATATACATTTTATAAGTATATGTCAACTTTTGACCACGACTATTCAGAAAAATAAAGAAAACGCTTTGAATAAGAAGGTGTGTCCAAACTTTCGGCCTGTACTTTATGGGAAATAAAGCCAACAAGCAGGTGAATATTTGTCACTTAATCTGTTATGAAAACTGGATCGGTTTGCAGCCGAGTGTGAAGCGACCGGAATGAGAATCAGCACTTCCAAGTCCGAGTCCATGGTTCTCGCCCGGAAAAGGGTGGAATGCCATCTCCGGATTGGGGAGGAGACCCTGCCCCAAGTGGAGGAGTTCAAGTACCTAGGAGTCTTGTTCACGAGTGGGGGAAGAGTGGATCGTGAGATCGACAGGCGGATCGGTGCGGCGTCTTCAGTAATGCGGACGTTGTACCGATCTGTTGTGGTGAAGAAGGAGCTGAGCCGGAAGGCAAAGCTCTCAATTTACCGGTCGATCTACGTTCCCATCCTCACCTATGGTCATGAGCTTTGGGTTATGACCGAAAGGATAAGATCACGGGTACAAGCGGCCCAAATGAGTTTCCTCCTCCCTTAGAGATAGGGTGAGAAGCTCTGCCATCCGGGAGGAACTCAAAGTAAAGCCGCTGCTCCTCCACATCGAGAGGAGCCAGATGAGGTGGTTCGGACATCTGGTCAGGATGCCACCCGAACGCCTCCCTAGGGAGGTGTTTAAGGCACGTCCAATCGGTAGGAGGCCACGGGGAAGACCCAGGACACGTTGGGAAGACTATGTCTCCCGGCTGGCCTGGGAATGCCTCGGGATCCCCCGGGAAGAGCTAGACGAAATGGCTGGGGAGAGGGAAGTCTGGGTTTCCCTGCTTAGGCTGTTGCCCCCGCGACCCGACCTCGGATAAGTGGAAGAAGATGGATGGATGTTATGAAAACTGCCAGAAATGTACCAGAAACGAAGTTCACCAAAAAGTCTCTTTGTTAGTTGTTCCGGACCCCGAGTACTGGAACCGCACGTGTGAGCGCAGCCTTCATCCGAGGTGAACCCTTCGCGATGTTTAACGACGACAGAGTCGTTTCATAAATTATTAGCTGCAAACGTGTGCCGCGCATTATGCTTGACGTGACTAAAACATCTGAAGGGATTTGACTTGCTTAAGCCCAGCCGGCGTCTCTCGCTTTGTTCCACCGCAAAGTGAGGGTGGGAAAAAAAAAAAAAGAAAAGTGAAGGGTCTCCTGATTAATTCATGTTTGTCACAAAATGCGAAGGAAATGTCGCAGAGGCGGCGACGCGGAATAACAAAGGAGGAAGAGACGATCCGGCTTTTATTGTATGCTTATTTTAGAGCTTATCAGAAGTCAAAGGTACTTTTTTGATGATGCCTTGTCGGGTTGTTTCAACTGTCTCTTTATTTTTTGATTCAGAACAATATGCTTGGATCGGTAAATCATGCCAATGTCCTCATTTCCTAATTGTTTATCTGAGAGCAGCTTTTTTTTCTCACACTTTGTATTCTTCATTGTTTGACAGTAATGGGTGACGTTAGACCGTCTTTCCAAAACCGATCCGTTAAAGCCCCCGGCTGCACCACCACCGCCTCGAACGCTTTCTTGCCCAACGCCCTGCAAGGCAACAAGGACGTGTCGGTTAAGCCCGGCGCCATCAACGTGCCCCTTGTTAATAACCGTAAAGGGAGCCTGCTTCCCACGGGGCCGGGTCCTGCGGCTCGCCATTCCAAACTGCGCCTCAGTATCTCGGTGCCAGAAGACGCCAGGTCCTTGGCGGAGAGTCGGCTGAACCGGGCCCGCAGTCTGCCGGTGAAATACCGCTACCACCCCAATAATGCCATGCTGCACAGTCAAAGTAGGCACTGTAGGTTGGCCCCTTAGCGGGATGCATCAGTCAGTAGCCTGCCCGTGCTGTTTGCTGCATGACGGTTCACCGGGGCCGCTTCTTTGCACAGATTTTTGCAGTGGTTGCTGCTGTTTGAGCCACCATCAGGCTGAAGGGGTTGTGAGTAGCCCGTAGCTTGGAGGAGACTTAACCTGGGCTGTGGGAATACACTCACTACGTACTAAGGATGGGCAATCAAATTCACTGTTCTAGGAATGGGCAATCAGATTCACTGTTCTGGGGAAGGGCAATCAAATTCACTTTCCTAGGGATGGGACATCAAATTCACTGTACGAGGGATGGGCAATCAAATTCACTCTTCTAGGGATGGGCAATCACATTCACTCTTCTTTGGATGGGCAATCAAATTCACTGTAGGAGGGATGGGCAATCAAAATTAACTGTTCTAGGGATGGGCAATCAAATTCACTGTACTAAAGTTAAGGTTAAAGTACCAATGAATGTCACACACATACTAGATGTGGTGAAATTATTCCCTGCATTTCACCCATCACCCTTGATCACCCCCTGGGAGGTGAAGGGAGCAGTGGGCAGCAGGGATGGGCAATCAAATTCACTGTACTAGGGATTGCCAATCAAATTCACTGTACTAGGGATGGGCAATCAGATTCACTGTACTAGGGATGGGCAATCAAATTCACTGTTCCAAGGATGGGCAATCAAATTCACTGTACTAGGTATTGGCATTCAAATTCACTGTCCTAAGTAAGGGCATTCAAATTTACTCTACTAGGGATGGGCAATCAAATTCACTCTTCTAAGGATGGGCAATCAAATTCACTGTACTAAAATTAAAGTTTAAGTACCAATGAATGTCACACACATACTAGATGTGGCAACATTATTCTCTGCATTTGACCTACCACCCTTGATCACCCCCTGGGAGGTGAGGGGAGCAGTGGGCAGCAGGGATGGGCAATCAAATTCACTCTTCTAGGAATGGGCAATCAAATTCACTCTTCTAGGGATGGGCAATCAAATTCACTGTACGAGTGATGGGCAATCAAATTCACTATTCTAAGGATGGGCAATCAAATTCACTGTTCTAGGGATGGGCAATCAAATTCACTGTCCTAAGGATGGACAATCAAATTCACTGTACTAAAGTTAAAGTACCAATGAATGTCACACACATACTAGATGTGGTGAAATTATTCTCTGCATTTCACCCATCACCCTTGATCACCCCCTGGGAGGTGAGGGGAGCAGTGGGCAGCAGGGATGGGCAATCAAATTCACTCTTCTAAGAATGGGCAATCAAATTCACTGTACTAGGGATGAGCAATCAAATTCACTGTACTAAAGTTAAAGTACCAATGAATGTCAAACACATACTAGATGTGGCAAAATTATTCTCTGCATTTGACCTACCACCCTTGATCACCCCCTGGGAGGTGAGGGGAGCAGTTGGCAGCAGGGATGGGCAATCAAATTCACTCTTCTAGGAATGGGCAATCAAATTCACTGTTCTAGGGATGGGCAATGGAATTCACTGTACTAGGGATGGTCAATCAAATTCACTGTTCTAGGGAGGGGCAATCAAATTAACTGTTCTAGGGATGGGCAATCAAATTAACTGTACTAAAGTTAAAGTACCAATGAATGTCACACACATACTAGATGTGGCAAAATTATTCTCTGCATTTGACCCATCACCCTTGATTACCCCCTGGGAGGTGAGGGGAGCAGTGGGCAGCAGGGATGGGCAATCAAATTCACTCTTCTAGGGATGGGCAATCAAATTCACTGTCCTAGGGGTGGGCAATTAAATTCCCTGTACTAGGGATGGGCTATCAAATTCACTGTTCTAGGGATGGGGAATAAAACAAATGTTCACAGGGAGTACATCACTGAAAAAAGGTTGAGAACCACTGCTCTATACAATCACACTTTGATCGGAATGACCCTGCCCATCTTTAGTATGTACTTTTGGTTGACACAGGCCAAAAGTTTTGGACACGCCTTCTCATTTCAATGTGTTTTCTTTATTTTCACGACTGCTTGCCTTGTAGATTGTCACTGAAGGCGTCAAAATAATGACACCTGTGAAGTGGCAAAAAAAAACCCTTTCAGGTGACTACCTCTTGGAGCTCATGGAGAGAATGCCAAGAGTGTGCAAAACAGTAAAAAAGAGCAAAGAAACTAGAATATAAAACACGTTTTCAGTTATTTCACTTTTTCTTTTTGTTAAGTACATAACTCCACGTGTTCAGTCGTAGTTTTGACGCCTTCAGTGACAATCTATAACGTAAATAGTCATGAAAATAAAGAAAACTGTTATGGTTAACTGAGGAAAGTGACGGCAACAGACAGTAGAGGAATTTTTGGAGCTCTATAGATTTATTACATAAATTAACCATATATATAATAATCAAACAATATAAACATAAAATAAGGAAATGGAGTGTGAACTAGATCCAAGAGTGTGTATGGTGTAAGACTAAGTGTAGTATTTAACTGGAGGGCATTACCGTAAATGTTGGTGAGAGCGAAAGAACACGGAATTCCGTTGGGCACGCAGACGACCCAGGGCGAGCGAGAGGCGTCGAGAAGAACGTGTCCAAGCGGGAGGTCGGGATCCAAGGGGCAATCCGAGAAGCAGGGGAACGACGACGAGGAATGACGACACACACGGCGACGTCAAACACGGGAACGGCGGTCTGCGGTAGGATCAATCAATCAATGTCTACTTATATAGCCCTAAATCACTAGTGTCTCAAAGGGCTGCACAAACCACAACACAAACCACTACGACATCCTCGGTAGGCCCACATAAGGGCAAGGAAAACTCACACCCAGTGGGACGTCGGTGACAATGATGACTCACGACAATGAAACGCGGAAGAGAAAACAGACACAGAGAGCAGGATTGCATACTGTACGTGACAGAAGACCATACTCCGGCGAGCGATGGCAAGTTGTTCAGGCTTAAGAAGGCAGCTCCTTCATTAAATGCAGGTGTGCTGATTGCAGGGGTTTGAGCCGTAACAAAAACGTATTGAATGAGAAGGTGTATCCAAACTTTTGTGCACTAAAATGACAAACAGACTTCATAATGTTTGGTTTTTTTGCAAAGTTGATATCAGCCAACCTCGGATGAGACAAAACAAGACATTTATCCGACCAAATTCACCTTTTTTGGAACGGTCACGCCTTGTTTTGTGTCGTCCGATTTGCACTGATATGATCTTATTGATTCCTAACCAAAGGACTAATACAGGTTTGCAGTGCTCGAAGCCAGTAGTGAAGATCAGACTGCGGCCGAGCTTCTTTCTCGTCCTTCCAGTCTTGCAAAGTGCTCGTCGACCCTTCTCCCCGCCCCAAAATTGAATATTTCATCCCACACGGATCATTAATTTGGAAGCTAGTCCTGACCTTCGTCTGCTGGAGGGTTATTTGTCCTTACTAGCCGCTTCTGACATGTCTAGCCCACTAATTCATCGCCGTGTTAGCGTGTCCTTCATAACGTGTGTGTGTGTGTGTGTGTGTTCTCTTGGCATGGAGGTAGACCAGTAGAAGAGCCATTCTGCGCCATACGACTGGAAATAATGGGCCGGGGCTTCGGATAGTTAAGAATCTAAAAAAAAAAAATTCAGATCCATCTCCATAACCTCTATTTACTGTATCTCATTGTCATTGCTTTCGCCCGCCACTTACTGATAGTGACAGTGTCGAGGATCACACGGCAATTAATGGTGTTAGCTCGGCATGGTCACTCTGATGCAGACTGCTAGAGGTCCAAAAAAAAGCTACTTTAGCAGTAATGCAAAAAAACTGAAAGCCCCAGAATTCACCTTTCAGGTCATCAATTGGTTTTTCTCCTGCCTATAAGATCAGTCATTACTAATAATATATTTTGGAGTTATTAATTATTCTTTTTGTTACCCTTTGTTTATTTATTTTTTTGTTGCTGTTGTGTTTGCTTTGATTGATTTTTTTTTTTTTTTTTTTTGTGTTAACGCTGACTTATTTTGGTGTCAGGTCCAGCTGACTTTGCCCGCGCGTCTGCCTCTCTGACACTCTGTGCGTGTGTTTGCAGTCGAAGACGAGCATCCGTCGACGCTCTCGCCCAAAAAAAAGCAGCGCAACGGAGGGATGCGGAACTCGCCCAACTGCTCGCCCAAAATGATGAGGTAAGAGCAAGCTTTGGTTTTTATTACGGTCTTTTAATCTTACCGAGCGCACTGTTCTATACGCCACACCCACTAAATATGAGATTTTTTTTTTTTTTTCATGTATTTATTTTACACTACATTGCCAAAAGTATTTGGCCACCTGCCTTGACTCATATGAACTTGAAGTGGCATCCCATTCCGATCCCATAGGGTTCAAAATGATATCGGTCCACCTTTTGCAGCTATTTCAGCAGGGGTGTCAAACTCAAATACAGAGTGGGCCAGAATTTAAAACTGAACAAAGCCACGGGCCAAGGTTGAACAAATTTACCTTTTAATAGGGACCCAAACAAGTTTTGCATTGAATATTGAACAAGCAAGGCTTATATAACTTTATAGAGACATGTAAAATCAAGTTTTAAATAATAATAATAATAATAATTAAAAAATATTTTTCTGTGTTTTTGAATAAAACACAGAAAAAACTGCTCCTAGGAAGAGAAAACAGACAAAACTGCTTGTAACTTCCCTTAGGAATGTCGGACAGACATGAAACAAAAACCTCTATGAGTTTTGATTACTGCTCCGTTTTTGATTTTACGCGCCTTCAAAGAACCCCTGTGCTAAGTCTCCTAAAAAATGTCATTTTTGCTACATTTTGACCCCCTTAAAATGCTTCAAAGTGCTAGTTAACGCTCTACTATGCCAAGCAAAAGCCATTTATCAACAACATCCAGAAACGCCGATCTGTAATTTGACCCCCTTAACATGCTTCAAAACTCACCAAATTTTACACACACATCGGTATGGACCGGCAGACCAACTTATTAAGCAACAAAACCCCCAAAAACAAAATTGCGCGCTAGCGCCCCCTAGGAAAAAAAAACAGACTGTTTGTAACTTCCGTTAGCAATGTCGTAGAGACATGAAACAAAAACTTCTATGTAGGGCTGACTTAGACCTAGATTTCATAATTTTACTTTCTAGGGCAAAAATCAACAAAAATTTAGCAAAAAAACATTCAAAGCAAAATTTTCGCAAAAATAACTATTTTTGCCTCTTTGAGCTGTAATTTGACCCCCTTAAAATGCTTCAAAACTCGCCAAACTTGGCACACACCTCAGAACTGGCACAAATTGCGATCTCATGAAAAAATAAAAACACAAAACTCAAAATTGCAGTCTAGAGCAATTTTTGAATAAACCACAGAAAAAACTGCTCCTAGGAAAAGAAAACAGACAAAACTGCTTGTAACTTCCCGTAGGAATGTCGGACAGACATGAAACAAAAACCTCTATGAATTTTGATTACTGCTCCGTTTTTGATTTTACGCGCCTTCAAAGAACCCCTGTGCTAAGTCTCCTAAAAAATGTCATTTTTGCTACATTTTGACCCCCTTAAAATGCTTCGAAGTGCTAGTTAACGCTCTACTATGCCAAGCAAAAGCCATTTATCAACAACATCCAGAAACGCCGATCTGTAATTTGACCCCCTTAACATGCTTCAAAACTGACCAAATTTTACACACACATCGGTATGGACCGGCAAACCAACTTATTAAGCAACCAAACCCCAAAAAACCAAATTGCGCGCTAGCGCCCCCTAGGAAAAAAACCCAGACTGTTTGTAACTTCCGTTAACAATGTCGTAGAGACATGAAACAAAAACTTCTATGTAGGGCTGACTTAGACCTAGATTTCATAATTTTACTTTCTAGGGCAAAAATCAACAAAAATTTTGCAAAAAAACATTCAAAGCAAAATTTTCGCAAAAATGACAATTTTTGCCTCTTTGAGCTGTTATTTGACCCCCTTAAAATGCTTCAAAACTTGCCACGGGCCAAGGTTGAACAAATTTACCTTTTAATAGGGACCCAAACAAGTTTTGCATTGAATATTGAACAAGCAAGGCTTATATAACTTTATAGTGACATGTAAAATCCAGTTTTAAATAATAATAATAATAATAATTAAAAAATATTTTTTCTGTGTTTTTGAATAAAACACAGAAAAAACTGCTCCTAGGAAGAGAAAACAGACAAAACTGCTTGTAACTTCCCTTAGGAATGTCGGACAGACATGAAACAAAAACCTCTATGAATTTTGATTACTGCTCCGTTTTTGATTTTACGCGCCTTCAAAGAACCCCTGTGCTAAGTCTCCTAAAAAATGTCATTTTTGCTACATTTTGACCCCCTTAAAATGCTTCAAAGTGCTAGTTAACGCTCTACTATGCCAAGCAAAAGCCATTTATCAACAACATCCAGAAACGCCGATCTGTAATTTGACCCCCTTAACATGCTTCAAAACTCACCAAATATTACACACACATCGGTATGGACCGGCAGACCAACTTATTAAGCAACCAAACCCCAAAAAACCAAATTGCGCGCTAGCGCCCCCTAGGAAAAAAAACCCAGACTGTTTGTAACTTCCATTAGCAATGTCGTAGAGACATGAAACAAAAACTTCTATGTAGGGCTGACTTAGACCTAGATTTCATAATTTTACTTTCTAGGGCAAAAATCAACAAAAATTTTGCAAAAAAACATTCAAAGCAAAATTTTCGCAAAAATGACTATTTTTGCCTCTTTGAGCTGTAATTTGACCCCCTTAAAATGCTTCAAAACTCGCCACGGGCCAAGGTTGAACAAATTTACCTTTTAATAGGGACCCAAACAAGTTTTGCATTGAATATTGAACAAGCAAGGCTTATATAACTTTATAGTGACATGTAAAATCCAGTTTTAAATAATAATAATAATAATAATTAAAAAATATTTTTTCTGTGTTTTTGAATAAAACACAGAAAAAACTGCTCCTAGGAAGAGAAAACAGACAAAACTGCTTGTAACTTCCCTTAGGAATGTCGGACAGACATGAAACAAAAACCTCTATGAATTTTGATTACTGCTCCGTTTTTGATTTTACGCGCCTTCAAAGAACCCCTGTGCTAAGTCTCCTAAAAAATGTCATTTTTGCTACATTTTGACCCCCTTAAAATGCTTCAAAGTGCTAGTTAACGCTCTACTATGCCAAGCAAAAGCCATTTATCAACAACATCCAGAAACGCCGATCTGTAATTTGACCCCCTTAACATGCTTCAAAACTCACCAAATATTACACACACATCGGTATGGACCGGCAGACCAACTTATTAAGCAACCAAACCCCAAAAAACCAAATTGCGCGCTAGCGCCCCCTAGGAAAAAAAACCCAGACTGTTTGTAACTTCCATTAGCAATGTCGTAGAGACATGAAACAAAAACTTCTATGTAGGGCTGACTTAGACCTAGATTTCATAATTTTACTTTCTAGGGCAAAAATCAACAAAAATTTTGCAAAAAAACATTCAAAGCAAAATTTTCGCAAAAATGACTATTTTTGCCTCTTTGAGCTGTAATTTGACCCCCTTAAAATGCTTCAAAACTCGCCAAACTTGGCACACACCTCAGAACTGGCACAAATTGCGATCTCATGAAAAAATAAAAACACAAAACTCAAAATTGCGTTCTAGCGCAATTTTTAATAAAACACAGAAAAAACTGCTCCTAGGAAGAGAAAACAGACAAAACTGGTTGTAACTTCCCTTAGGAATGTCGGACAGACATGAAACAAAAACCTCTATGAATTTTGATTACTGCTCCGGTTTTGATTTTACGCGCCTTCAAAGAACTCCTGTGCTAAGTCTCCTAAAAAATTTCATTTTTGCTACATTTTGCTGTAATTTGACCCCCTATGCTTCGAAGTGCTAGTTAACGCTCTACTATGCCAAGCAAAAGCCATTTATCAACAACATCCAGAAACGCCGATCTGTAATTTGACCCCCTTAACATGCTTCAAAACTCACCAAATTTTACACACACATCGGTATGGACCGGCAGACCAACTTATTAAGCAACAAAACCCCCAAAAACAAAATTGCGCGCTAGCGCCCCCTAGGAAAAAAAACCAGACTGTTTGTAACTTCCGTTAGCAATGTCGTAGAGACATGAAACAAAAACTTCTATGTAGGGCTGACTTAGACCTAGATTTCATAATTTTACTTTATAGGGCAAAAATCAACAAAAATTTAGCAAAAAAACATTCAAAGCAAAATTTTCGCAAAAATAACTATTTTTGCCTCTTTGAGCTGTAATTTGACCCCCTTAAAATGCTTCAAAACTCGCCAAACTTGGCACACACCTCAGAACTGGCAGAAATTGCGATCTCATGAAAAAATAAAAACACAAAACTCAAAATTGCGGTCTAGAGCAATTTTTGAATAAAACACAGAAAAAACTGCTCCTAGGAAAAGAAAACAGACAAAACTGCTTGTAACTTCCCTTAGGAATGTCGGACAGACATGAAACAAAAACCTCTAAGAATTTTGATTACTGCTCCGTTTTTGATTTTACGCGCCTTCAAAGAACCCCTGTGCTAAGTGTCCTAAAAAATGTCATTTTTGCTACATTTTGCTGTAATTTGACCCCCTTAAAATGCTTCGAAGTGCTAGTTAACGCTCTACTATGCCAAGCAAAAGCCATTTATCAACAACATCCAGAAACGCCGATCTGTAATTTGACCCCCTTAACATGCTTCAAAACTCACCAAATTTTACACACACATCGGTATGGACCGGCAGACCAACTTATTAAGCAACCAAACCCCAAAAAACCAAATTGCGCGCTAGCGCCCCCTAGGAAAAAAAACCCAGACTGTTTGTAACTTCCATTAGCAATGTCGTAGAGACATGAAACAAAAACTTCTATGTAGGGCTGACTTAGACCTAGATTTCATAATTTTACTTTCTAGGGCAAAAATCAACAAAAATTTAGCAAAAAAACATTCAAAGCAAAATTTTCGCAAAAATAACTATTTTTGCCTCTTTGAGCTGTAATTTGACCCCCTTAAAATGCTTCAAAACTCGCCAAACTTGGCACACACCTCAGAACTGGCAGAAATTGCGATCTCATGAAAAAATAAAAACACAAAACTCAAAATTGCAGTCTAGAGCAATTTTTGAATAAAACACAGAAAAAACTGCTCCTAGGAAAAGAAAACAGACAAAACTGCTTGTAACTTCCCGTAGGAATGTCGGACAGACATGAAACAAAAACCTCTATGAATTTTGATGACTGCTCCGGTTTTGATTTTACGCGCCTTCAAAGAACCCCTGTGCTAAGTCTCCTAAAAAATTTCATTTTTGCTACATTTTGCTGTAATTTGACCCCCTTAAAATGCTTCGAAGTGCTAGTTAACGCTCTACTATGGCAAGCAAAAGCCATTTATCAACAACATCCAGAAACGCCGATCTGTAATTTGACCCCCTTAACATGCTTCAAAACTCACCAAATTTTACACACACATCGGTATGGACCGGCAGACCAACTTATTAAGCAACCAAACCCCAAAAAACAAAATTGCGTGCTAGCGCCCCCTAGGAAAAAAAAAACAGACTGTTTGTAACTTCCATTAGCAATGTCGTAGAGACATGAAACAAAAACTTCTATATAGGGCTGACTTAGACCTAGATTTCATAATTTTACTTTCTCGGGCAAAAATCAACAAAAATTTTGCAAAAAAACATTCAAAGCAAAATTTTCGCAAAAATGACTATTTTTGCCTCTTTGAGCTGTTATTTGACCCCCTTAAAATGCTTCAAAACTCGCCAAACTTGGCACACAGCTCAGAACTGTCAGAAATTGCGATCTCATGAAAAAATAAAAACACAAAACTCCAAATTGCGCTCTAGCCCAATTTTTGAATAAAACAGAAAAAACTGCTCCTAGGAAGAGAAAACAGACAAAACTGTTTGTAACTTCCCTTAGGAATGTCGGACAGACATGAAACAAAAACATCTATGAATTTTGACTGCTGCTCCGGTTTTGATTTTACGCGCCTTCAAAGAACCCCTGTGCTAAGTCTCCTAAAAAATGTCATTTTTGCTACATTTTGCTGTAATTTGACCCCCTTAAAATGCTTCGAAGTGCTAGTTAACGCTCTACTATGCCAAGCAAAAGCCATTTATCAACAACATCCAGAAACGCCAATCTGTAATTTGACCCCCTTAACATGCTTCAAAACTCACCAAATTTTACACACACATCGGTATGGACCGGCAGACCAACTTATTAAGCAACAAAACCTCAAAAAACAAAATTGCGCGCTAGCGCCCCCTAGGAAAAAAAAAAAACTGACTGCTTGTAATTTCTGTTAACAATGTCATAGAGAAATGAAACAAAAACCTCTATGTAGGGCTGACTTAGACCTAGATTTCATAATTTTACTTTCTAGGGCAAAAATCAACAAAAATTTTCCAAAAAACATTCAAAGCTAAATTTTCGCAACCCTCTTTGAGCTGTAATTTGACCCCCTTAAAATGCTTCAAAACTCATGTAAAATCGAGTTTTAAATAATAATAATAATAATAATTAAAAAATATCAATGGCGTATCAAATAAAATTTAAATAAAATTTGAATGCCTCTTTTCTATTTGCAGCCCTCTGAGGTAAATATCAAAATAAACTTTTTTCACCGGCTAATAATAATTTTGCAAGTAAAATATTACTGAATGAATCAAACATTCAAGCCTTGAAGTAGCAAGACAAAAATGCGTGAGTAAAATGTTAATTATTGCTTGGGGAAGGTTTGGGGGGTATATTGTAGTGTCCCGGAAGAGTTAGTGCTGCAAGGGGTTTTGGGTATTTGTTCTGTTGTGTTTATGTTGTGTTACGGTGTGGATGTTCTCCCGAAATCTGTTCGTTATTCTTGTTTGGTGCGGGTTCAAAATGTGGTGCATATTTGTAACAGTGTTTAAGTTGTTTATACGACCACCCTCAGTGTGACCTGTATGGCTGTCGAACAAGTATGCCTTGCATTCACTTGTGTGTGTGTGTGTGTAAAAGCCACATTGATTATGTGACTGGGTTGGCACGCTATTTCTATGTAGGAAAAGCGGATGTGACGACAGGTTGTAGAGGACGCTAAAGGCAATATTGTCGTCCGGGTGGAAATCGGGATAAATTCGGAAGAATGGTGGAGGGTTGGCAAGTATGAGTATTAGCGGTGAATGCGGTGTTGCAGCGGCACCGCTGCTGTATAACACCAGCGGGCCAGCTCTAATGTTAATTTCATATTGCCTCAAGGGCCAAATTAAATTACATGGGGCCAGAGTTTGACACCCATATATTACAGCGTCAACTCTTCTGGGAAGGCCGTCCACAAGGTTCTGGAGTGTGTTTATAGGAATTTTCCACCATTGGTGAGGTCAAACACTGAGGCCTGGCTCTGAGTCGCCGTTCTAATTCATCCCAAAGGTGATTCTATAGGGTTCAGGTCAGGACTCTGTGCAAGCCAGTCAAGTTCATCCACATCAGACTCTTTATGGGCCTTGTCATGTTGGAAGAGGAAGGGGGCCTGCTTCGAACTGTTCCCACAAGTTTGGGAGCATGGAATTGTCCAAAATGTTTTGATATCCTGGAGCATTCAAAGTTCCTTTCACTGGAACTAAGGGGCCAAACCCAGCTACTGAAAAAACAACCAAACACCATGATTCTGATCATTTGAATGAGTGGCCAAATACTTTTCGCCATATATTGTATATGTGCTGTGAAATGAGTTATTTACACAGAATTTTGAAATTTGTTTTATCTAGATGCCGTATTTTTCGGACTGTAAGGCGCACTTAAAATACTTTCATTTTCTCAAAACTCCACAGTGCGCCTTATAACCTGGTGCGCCTAATTTTACGAAATCATTCTGGTTGTGCTTACCAACCTCGAAGCTATTTTATTTGATACATAGTGACATGATAAGTGTGACCAGTAGATGGCAGTCACTCATAAGAGATATAAGTGCAGACTGCAATATGACTCAAGTAGACAACGCCAAAATTGTACATGTTCCATTGAAAATATAGAACATTACACACGGCGCTCAAAAATCTGTCAAAATGTTTTAGTAGGACTTTGGTAAGCACCAGTTTGTACTGTGCTTCAACATGCAAGTATTATTATGGTGTGTGAATAAGGTATGACATATTATCCAGCGTTTTGTTTTGCAACATTATGCAAAAGCAACTTTTCCTACATTCTGGTACTTGCTGATGTTTATTTGGGATCTGCATGAGTCCGACTTTGTCGTCCGTGTCTACGCCGTAGTCGATAAGCTTCTTTTTCCTCTATCTTCTTGTTATGGGACATTCACCCTCCCCTGTTGCCATTTCTAATATAAAGTAGTGTAAAGTTCTTACTTATATCTGTCAGTAAACTCGCCATGAAAGCGCTAAAACATACTGGTGTAGTGAGTTTACATTATTCACTTTAGGAACTTTAGTTATTGGAGAATTATTAACAGCCATATTATCTGGGGTTTTGTTTCAAAATATTTAGCAAAACCAACTTTTCTTACCTTCTGTATTTGGGATCTGCATAAGTCCAGAAAATGTGCGTGCCTCCGCCATTGTAGTCTGTGGGTACGCCGTAGTCGATAAGCTTTTTTTTCTCTATCTTCTTGTTATGCTACATTCATACTCCCCTGTTGCCATTTCTAATATAAAGTAGTGTAAAGTTCTTACTTATATCTGTCAGTAAACTCGCCATGAAAGCGCTAAAACATACTGGTGTAGTGAGTTTACATTATTCACCCAAGGAACTTTAGTTATTGGAGAATTATTAGCAGCCATATTATCTGGTGTTTTGTTTCAAAATATTTAGCAAAACCAACTTTTCTGCATAAGTCCTGAAAATGTGCGTGCCTCCGCCATTGTAGTCTGTGTCTACGCCGTAGTCGATAAGCTTCTTTTTCTCTATCTTCTTGTTATGGGACATTCACCCTCGACTGTTGCCATTTCTAATATAAAGTAGTGTAAAGTTCTTACTTAGATCTGTCAGTAAACTCGCCATGAAAGCGCTAAAACATACTGGTGTAGTGAGTTTACATTATTCACCCAAGGAACTTTAGTTATTGGAGAATTATTAGCAGCCATATTATCTGGTGTTTTGTTTCAAAATATTTTGCAAAACCAACTTTTCTTACCTCCTGTATTTGGGATCTGCATAAGTCCTGAAAATGTGCGTGCCTCCGCCATTATAGTCTGTGTCTACACCGTAGTCGATAAGCTTCTTTTTCCTCTATCTTCTTGTTATGGGACATTCATCCTCCCCTGTTGCCATTTCTAATATAAAGTAGTGTAAAGTTCTTACTTATATCTGTCAGTAAACTCGCCATGAAAGCGCTAAAACATACTGGTGTAGTGAGTTTACATTATTCACCCAAGGAACTTTAGTTATTGGAGAATTATTAGCAGCCATATTATCTGGTGTTTTGTTTCAAAATATTTTGCAAAACCAACTTTTCTTACCTCCTGTATTTGGGATCTGCATAAGTCCTGAAAATGTGCGTGCCTCCGCCATTATAGTCTGTGTCTACACCGTAGTCGATAAGCTTCTTTTTCCTCTATCTTCTTGTTATGGGACATTCATCCTCCCCTGTTGCCATTTCTAATATAAAGTAGTGTAAAGTTCTTACTTATATCTGTCAGTAAACTCGCCATGAAAGCGCTAAAACATACCGGTGTAGTGAGTTTACATTATTCACCCAAGGAACTTTAGTTATTGGAGAATTATTAGCAGCCATATTATCTGGTGTTTTGTTTTAAAAATTTTGCAAAACCAACTTTTCTTACCTTCTGTATTTGGGATCTGCATAAGTCCTGAAAATGTGCGTGCCTCCGCCATTGTAGTCTGTGTCTACACCGTAGTCGATAAGCTTCTTTTTCTTCTATCTTCTTGTTATGGGACATTCATACTCCCCCTGTTGCCATTTCTAATATAAAGTAGTGTAAAGTTCTTACTTATATCTGTCAGTAAACTCGACATAAAAGCGCTAAAATATACCGGTATAGTGAGTTTACATTATACACCCAAGGAACTTTAGTTATTAGAGAATTCTGGTCGGACGTTTTTTACATGGGACATGGGCGTTGTTGTTGAGCCACGGATGAGGAGATGCTGCTCCGTTATCGATTGAAGTAAAGTCTGAATGTCAGTTAGCGCCATCTTTTGACACTTCTTCCACACCCGTCCTTGCACGCTACACCGCTACAACAAAGATGACGATGTCGAAGGTGAGCCACGTATAATAATACATAATTATGACAATTACTAATGCATCTTTTAGGGCTTAAGCCCTTGTTTTGAACTATAATCAAGGTTCCTTGAACGCACCACAGTTATGTGCTGTGAGATGTCATAGTGAAACTTAAACATGACTTTGTCCAACACAACAACAAATAGATTTATCACATTTCCACTTTTTATTCTGGGGGCAGACATACTCTTTGGATAGAATTCCATTTTTTATACATAATAGAGATGTCCGATAATGGCTTTTTTGCTGCTGTCCGATATAACGATATTGTCCAACTCTTAATTACCGATTCCGATATCAATATATACAGTTGTGGAATTAATAATAATAATAATAATAATAATGGATTAGATTTATATCACGCTTTTCTATCGTTAGATACTCTAAGCGCTCACAGAGAATTGGGAACCCATCATTCATTCACACCCGGTGGTGGTAAGCTACATTTGTAGCCACAGCTGTCCTGGGGTAGAGTTAGTGCTGCAAGGGGTTCTGGGTATTTTTTCTATTGTGTTTATGTTGTGTTACGGTGTGGATGTTCTCCCGAAATGTGTTTTGTCTTTCTTGTTTGGTGTGGGTTCACATATCTATAACAGTGTTAAAGTTGTTTACCCTCAGTGTGACCTGTATGGCTTTTGACCAAGTATGCATGCATTCATCTTGTGTGTGTGATATTACGTGATTGGGTCGGCACGCAAAGGCGGTGCCTTTAAGGTTTCTTGGCACTCTATACTTCTCCCTATGTCCGTGTACACAGCGGCGTTTTAAAAAGTCAGAAATTTTAATTTTCGAAACCGATACTGATAATTTTGAAATTGATACCAATCCAGTCCACTTTATTTGTATAGCACATTTAAACAACATTAATGTTTCCAAAGTGCTGCACAACAATATTAAAGATAATATTCAAATATCATTAGCTCCACCAATGACTGATTAAAAAATAAAATCAATATGAAAAATAAAAATAAAATAGATAAAAAATACATAAATATGATTAAAAACAATTAAAAACAATAAATAGAAATAATAATAAAAACAAACAAACACAGAGGACCACACAACGTGCCGACCCAATCACGTAATATCTACGGCTTTTCACACACAAACACAAGATGAATGCAATGCATACTTGGTCAAAAACCATACAGGTCACACTGAGGGTAAACAACGTTAACACTGTTACAGACATGTGAACCCACACCAAACAAGAAAGACAAAACACATTTCGGGAGAACATCCACACCGTAACACAACATAAACACAACAGAAGAAATACCCAAAATCCCTTGCAGCACTAACTCTACCCCAGGACAGCTGTGGCTACAAATGTAGCTTACCACCACCGGGTGTGAATGAATGACGGGTTCCCACTTCTCTGTGAGTGCTTTGAGTATCTAATGATAGAAAAGCGCAATTTAAAATTTAATCCATTATTATTTTTTATTAGGGAGGGCGTGTCCCAGATTCACACACAAATGAATGCAAGGCATACTTGGTCAACAGCCATACAGGTCACACCGGGGGTGGTCGTATAAGCGACTTTAACACTGTTACAAATATGCGCCACACCAAACAAGAATGACAAACACATTTCGGGAAAACATCTGCACCGTAACACACGTAATACCCAGAACCCCTTGCAACACTAACTCTTCCAGGATGCTACCACCAAACCTGCCCCCGCCCCCTCCAATTTTTATTTAAATTTTTGATATTTTTTAATCATTATTGATAGGTTGACTGGAAACACTACATTGGCCCTAGTGTGCATGTTGTCTCTCTATCGGTGTTGGCCCTGTGAGGTGGCGACTTGTCCAGGGTGTACACTGCCTTCCACCCAAATGCAGTTGAGATTGGCTGCAGCGACCCCAAAATGGACAAGCGGTAGAAAATGGATGGCTGGATGGATCATTTGAAACTCGACTTTGCATGTCACTATAAAGTTATCGGGATCGAGAAAAGTGGGTCGATATTATCGACCCACTTTTCTCGATCCCGATAATTTCCGATATTACATTTTAAAGCATTTATCGGCCGATAAATATCGGCAGTCCGATATTATCGAACATCTAGTAAATAGTCATGAAAACACATCGCTAATAAATACTAATGCGTCTATTAGGGGTTAAGCCTCTGTTTTTAACTATAATCAAGGCTCCCTTGAACGCACCACAGTTTTTTTTTCCACCTTTTCTCCTGTCACCTGTGTGTCCTTGCATCCAAGTGAGCTTTTATGACGTCTGTGTGGCCATTTTGCACGAACACGCCTAGTGCTGGCGGTCCAAAACGGGCCAAAGCAGGTAAGAGCCTTTTAAAGGCTGGTTTGGGGGATGGCAGGGTGGGGTGACACTCTGTGGATGTTTCAGGATGCCATGCTGTCAGCTGTTAATGACAGAGCTGGAAATAATATTCCTGTCATGCAAGGAGTCGTTTGAACCCCCTCTCTCGGCCGCCTTCAGAGTCCCAGCTGTCTCCTCATCCGCTCGGGTCGGCGTGTATTCCTTAAAGCGAGCTGACACTAATGACACGGGCGCCCAATCAGGAGGACCTGCCGCCGTTACTTTGCCCCCGGGCTACCTCTCTGTTGCGGGGACCCCTGCCAGCACACTTGCACCGTACTTAGCGTCCATATGCCAGCCGTATCAAATATGGATTCCAATATTACCTTCCCTTTATTCTGTCTCTGGGCTATTAAAATTGCCCTTAATTGATTTTGAAAGCGAAAAGGAGAGTGAGGTTCTCCCCACCCCCCGGGACGGGACAGGAAGACTCATAGCGATGCTGGTTGTTGCTTTAATTAATGATTATGTCATGTTTTTTGAAAAGCTGCATGTTTTAAGACTTTTGTCAGGACTTTACTTGCATACCAATAATATGAAATGTCATTTTGCATAAAAAGGATTGCAGTGTACACACCCTCGTTTCCATATGAGTTGGAAAATTGTGTTAGATGTAAATATAAACAGAATACAATGATTTGAAAATCATCTTCAACCCATATTCAGTTGAATATGCTACAAAGACAACATATTTGATGTTCAAACTGATAAACCTTTTATTTTTTATTGCTAATAATCATTAACTTTAGAATTTGATGCCAGCAACACGTGACAAAGAAGTTGGGAAAGGTGGCGATAAATACTGATAAAGTTGAGGAATGCTCATCAAACACTTATTTGGAACATCCCACAGGTGTGCAGGCTCATTAGGAACAGGTGGGTGCCATGATTGGGTATAAAAACAGCTTCCCCGAAAAATGCTCAGTCTTTCACAAGAAAGGATGGGGCGAGGTACACCCCTTTGTCCACAACTGCGTGAGCAAATAGTCAAACAGTTTAAGAACAACATTTCTCAAAGTGCAATTGCAAGAAATTTAGGGATTTCAACATCTACGCTCCATAATATCATCAAAAAGTTCAGAGAATTTGGAGAAATCACTCCACGTAAGCGGCATGGCCGGAAACCAACATTGAATGACCGTGACCTTCGATCCCTCAGACGGCACTGTATCAAAAACCGACATCAATCTCTAAAGGATATCACCACATGGGCTCAGGAACACTTCAAAAACCACTGTCACGAAAAACAGTTCGTCGGTGCATCTGTAAGTGCAAGTTAAAGCTCTACTATGCAAAGCAAAAGCCATTTATCAACAACATCCAGAAACACCGCCGGCTTCTCTGCGCCCGACATCATCTAAGATGGACTGATGCAAAGTGGAAAAGTGTTCTGTGGTCTGACGAGTCCAGATTTCAAATTGTTTTTGGAAATATTCGACATTGTGTCATCCGGACCAAAGGGGAAGCGAACCATCCAGACTGTTGTCGACGCAAAGTTGAAAAGCCAGCATGTGTGATGGTATGGGGGTGCATTAGTGCCCAAGGCATGGGTAACTTACACATCTGTGAAGGCACCATTAATGCTGAAAGGTACATACAGGTTTTGGAACAACATATGCTGCCATCAAAGTGGACGCCCCTGCTTATTTCAGCAAGACAATGCCAAGCCACATTCAGCACGTGTTACAACAGCGTGGCTTTGAAAAAAAAAGAGTGTGGGTACTTTCCTGGCCCGCCTGCAGTCCAGACCTGTCTCCCATGGAAAATGTGTGGCACATTATGAAGCGTAAAATAGGACAGCGGAGACCCCGGACTGTTGAAGGACTGAAGCTCTACATAAAACAAGAATGGTAAAGAATTCCACTTTCAATGCTTCAACAATTAGTTTCCTAAATTCCCAAACGTTTATTGAGTGTTGTTAAAAGAAAAGGTGATGTAACACAGTGGTGAACATGCCCTTTCCCAACTACTTTGGCACGTGTTGCAGCCATGAAATTCTAAGTTAATTATTATTTGCAATAAAAAATAAAGTTTATGAGTTTGAACATCAAATATCTTGTCTTTGTAGGCGTTTCCCTGTTATTCCCTTCCCAACAGGCAGCGTCCTGAGAAACATCCGCTTTCATCGTCCGTTTTGAGAGCCGCTTAATATAAAAGCTCGGGAAACAAAGCGTGCGATTCCTTACACTGAAAAAAGTCTGTGTTCAAAAACAAAAATTGGGGGGGTTTTATTTGAACCAAGCTAAATTATCTGCCAATAGAACAAGAACATTCAGCTTGTCAAGACTTTACAAAACAAGTAAAATTAGCTCATCTCAATGAACCCAAAAATAGCTTAAAATACGTATATTCTCACTAATAAGTGCACTTTTCTTGGTATATAAAAAAAACATTTTGCTCAATATGTTGAAAAATATTCTTAAATAAAGCAAATCCTACTGCCATTATCTTGACAAAATGATATGCGTTGGGCATTACATTTCTTGAACCTAGCAATATTTTACTAAAAACTAATTTAGGGACAAGGGGTAGAAAACAAATGGATGGAAAGGCAACAAGGCAACTGCTTGTTACTCACAAGGTCTCCTAGCCACTCAGGCCCATTGCAAAGGACTCCACAGGAGTCCTTTGCAATGGGCCAAGGACCCTATTGAAACTGGTGCGTTTTATTCTTTCTTTCTTATTATTATTCCGCACCTATGGGCTGTAATTTGACCCCCTTAACATGCGCCTTCAAAGAACCCCTGTGCTAAGTCTCCTAAAAAATGTCATTTTTGCTACATTTTGCTGTAATTTGACCCCCTTAAAATGCTTCGAAGTGCTAGTTAACACTCTACTATGCCAAGCAAAAGCCATTTATCAACAACATCCAGAAACGCCTATCTGTAATTTGACCCCCTTAACATACTACGAAACGCACCAAATTTTACACACACGTCGGTATGAACCGGCAGACCAACTTATTAAGCAACAAAACCCCAAAAAACAAAATTGCGCGCTAGCATCCCCTAGGGAAAAAAAACAGACTGCTTGTAACTTCCGTTAGCAATGTCGTAGAGACATGAAACAAAAACTTCTATGTAGGGCTGACTTAGACCTACATTTCATAATTTTACTTTCTAGGGCAAAAATCAACAAAAATTTTGCAAAAAACCATTCAAAGCAAAATTTTCACAAAAATAACTATTTTTGCCTCTTTGAGCTGTAATTTGACCCCCTTAAAATGCTTCAAAACTCGCCAAACTTGGCACACACCTCAGAACTGGCAGAAATTGCGATTTCATGAAAAAATAAAAACACAAAACTCCAATAAAACACAGAAAAAACTGCTCCTAGGAAGAGAAAACAGACAAAACTGCTTGTAACTTCCCTTAGGAATGTCGGACAGACATAAAACAAAAACCTCTATGAATTTTGATTACTTACGCGCCTTCAAAGAACCCCTGTGCTAAGTCTCCTAAAAAATTTCATTTTTGCTACATTTTGCTGTAATTTGACCCCCTTAAAATGCTTCGAAATAAATAAATGGGTTATACTTGTATAGCTCTTTCCTACCTTCAAGGTACTCAAAGCTTTTTGACACTACTTCCACATTTACCCATTCACACACACATTCACACACTGATGGAGGGAGCTGCCATGCAAGGCGCCAACCAGCACCCATCAGGAGCAAGGGTGAAGTGTCTTGCTCAAGACACAACGGACATGACGAGGTTGGCACTAGGTCGGGATTGAACCAGGGACCCTCCGGTTGCGCACAGCAACTCTCCCCACTGCGCCACACCGTTGAAGTGCTAGTTAACGCTCTACTATGCCAAGCAAAGCCATTTATCAACAACATCCAGAAACGCCGATCTGTAATTTGACCCCCTTAACATGCTTCAAAACTCACCAAATTTTACACACACATCAGGACTGGCAAATATTGCCATCCAATAAAAAACCAAACCCCAAAAATCAAAATTGCGCTCTCGCGCCCCCTAGGAAAAAACACGGACAAAACTGCTTGTAACTGCTGTTAGGAATGTCGTAGAGACATGAAACAAAAACCTCTATGTAGGTCGAACTTAGAGCAGGGCTTGAGCGGCGGCGGCAGCAGCCAAAGGCGGGCCCGGCCAACGCTGCTTGCAGCTTTAATTTCTATTGTTTCATTGAAAATAAAACAGCATTTGTGTCAAAGTCATGATTTTTTTTTTTTTCATGCTTGAAAAAATAAATTACTTCAAAAAAGTAGTTTTATTCTTCGGAGTGTTGATGACACAGCTTTGCAAGAGTTGATATTCTAGTTTCAAGCATGTTTTACTCAATATAGGTCATCAAATCTCAGCAACAAACTGTATGAGATCATTTAGGACCAAAATCCTTAAAACAAATAAAACACTCTAACATGAAATCTGCTTAGTGGGAAGAATGATCTTATCAGACAGAAAATAAGCAAATATCACTCTTATTTGAGATATTAAATCTTAGATTTCAGTTTTTGCAGTGTAGGCGGCGGGTGGGCGTGAAGCGAGGCCCAGAAGATGTTTCTCTCTTTTTAAAAGTTTGCTCCATTTCACACTTGGCAGCTACAGTTTAGCCCCTCTCCCGCCGACTAAATAAGCTGAGCAAACTATTTAAAAAAACGCCATTAAAGTTCAACAACTGCACTAAAACTATTTAGCCCTGGCAGAAGTGTTTTTTTTTTGTAGGTCGCTCCACCGCCCCCTGCAGGCACGCTGCAAAAATTGAAATCTAAGTAAGATTAAAAACTCTATAAAAGGTATAACCCAGGGGTAGGGAACCTTTGACTCTAGAGCCAGATGTGGCTCTTTTGATGATAAATCAGAGCTGACATTGCTTAACACGATAAATAATGAATAATTCCACTTGTAATCACAGTGTTAAAAATAATCAAAATACAAAACATTCTCATGCATTTTTAATTTTCTACCGCACCTGTTCAAGAAGTTGCGTTAATGGTAAGAAGTTATTTATGTATTATTGGTTAGTGTGGGGCTTGCCCTCCTGGGGGTTCTTCGGACCCCCAAGCACCGACATGAGAGCCTGTTTCAGGGTTACAATATTGTTTGATTTTTCAATAAGTCTCTCAGTTGTTTTCCAGCAATAGTTTTTCCAGCCCCAACCCTGTCTCTCCTCCTGGCTGCTGCTTATAACAGAGCGACAGGTGATTAGATAACCATCTACGCACCTGTCGCTGCAGGCCCGCAGGCCACCCCCCCCCAACACAGTTAGCTTCAGAATAACAATGTTATTACAAAGAATAAGAGACCTATTATACTCTAGAAATGTTGGTCTTACTTAAAAATGCACGTGTTTAGTTGTGTTCAGTGTTAAAAAAAAATGTTATATGGCTCTTACGGAAATATATTTTTAAATATTTGGCTTTTTGGCTCTCTCAGCCAAAAAGGTTCCCGACCCCTGGTATAACCCATCTACCTTAAACTGTTGCAAAGCTGTGTCATCAACACTCACAACTATAAAACTACTTTTATAAAGTGATCATTTCTTATTTCAAGTGTGGAACAGAAGACTACTTTCAACTCGTAGAGAGAGGCGGAGCTTGAATTGTAGTTTGGTTGACAGCATGTATTAGAGAATTAGTGAAGGGACAGCATATATATATATATATATATATATATATATACACATAATGAGTTGAACGGGCATTCAACTTGAAAGCAATTTGAAGAAAAAACATAAGTACTATACAGTATACATATGTACAATTCATTTTCAATTAATCAGTGTCTAAAGATGTGATCCGGGAATCGGATCACAACAGCTTCACCGTCATCTTTCGGGAATGTAAACAATGAAACACCGGCTGTGTTTGTGTTGCTAAACGCCGCCCGCAATACACCACTTCCCACCTACAGCTTTCTTCTTTGACGTCTCCATTATTCATTGAACAAATTGCAAAAGATTCAGCAACACAGATGTCCAGAATACTGTGGAATTATGCGATGAAAACAGATGACTTATAGCTGGGAACGGTGCTGGAACAAAATGTCCTCTACAATGCGTAACGTCATACAGCGACGTTTCAGCAGGATACTTCCGCGCGAAATGTAAAATTGCAATTTATTAAACTAACCCGGCCGTATTGGCATGTGTTGCAATGTTAATATTTCATCATTGATATATAAACTATCAGACTGTGTGGTCGCTAGTAGTGGCTTTCAGTAGGCCTTTAATGCTTAAGGTGCTATTTTCATAAATATGGACTCACCAGCTCAGCTTCTACACTCATCAATCCATCCATTTTCAACCGCTTATTCCCTTTTGGGGTCGCTGGTGCCTATCTCAGCTATGTCAGGCTTTGATAAAAGGATTTGGACTCAGATGCAGATCAGGCTTTTATTTTGACAGTTTCCTTTTACCTCCCGAGTCAAGAAAAAAACCTCTATAATCACAAAAATAAACTACGCGGCGAAAAGGTTCCAGAAAAAGAAGGAACAACCGAAAATCACTCCGGACGGAGGAAAACACAAAAGTAAAGATGAACTATAAACAGTATTTAACAAAAAGCGCTCCAACAGGAGGACCAAAACATCTATGAAAAATTCTACACTAACTAAATCTAATAAAATATTTAACAAAAATTGTCACTCAAAACGTTGAGGAATGAATGAAAAAAGTTAACTGAAACTTACCACGGCGGCTGAATAACTAAATAACCAAAATCACTCTGCTGAGGAGGAAAAAAGGAAAACTCCAAATATTCATAAAGGGGTTCAGGATCAAGGGACATAAGCACAAGACAAGGCAAGGCATGGACAAAGACATGGACAGTAGAGAGCACCAATAAACCAGACAATCTGGCACAGAACAAAGGAAGGCGTGAGCTTATAAAACACATGAAGGTAATAGGGAACAGCTGGAAACAATCAGAGAACAGGGATGACGTCAGACTGATGACACAAAAGGAAGAGCAAGTGACCTGAAACCAGAGGAGAGTTACTTTTCAAATTAAAAGACAAAAAACCCAAAACAAGACATCCCTCAATCAGTCAAAAACAACTTAATGACAAAAATCCGGCGCTGGAAGTCGAAGCTCTATAAAGTTACAAAGAGACATGTAGTTTAAAATCCGTATTTCAAGTGAAAACGAGAATTAAAAACCTACCTTGAGCAGAAATACAATCGATTCCCTTCACGTCCGGTCTACTGGCCACTTCCTGCTCCCGCCTTATAATCACCTCTAATTGGACGGCGGTGGTCATGTGACCAGGGAGCGTGCACTGAGCTCCCAAAGAGTAAAACAGAGCAAGAGCATAGCAGTCACTTCCTGCTACCGGCATATAACTAAAGCTGATTGGACTGTGGCGGTCACGTGACCAGGAAGAGCGCAGAGAGTAAATAAAAAGGCAAAAGCCTAATAGTCTCTGCAAAGGTATGTATTTATTTGACACCAGCATGAAAAAAAATCATGACTTTGACACAATTCTGTCTCATAATTAAATGAGATGACAGCCAAATGGACTTTGCTGTTTTATTTTCAGTGAAACATTAGAAAATACGTACTTGTTATTAGTGAGAATATATTTATTTTAAAGGCCTACTGAAAGCCACTACTAGCGACCACGCAGTCTGATAGTTTATATATCAATGATGAAATATTAACATTGCAACACATGCCAATACGGCCTTTTTACTTTACTAAATTGCAATTTTAAATTTCGTGCAAAAGTATCATGCTAAAATGTCGCGGTATGATGAGGTCACGCATTGTAGAGGACATTTTGTTCCAGCACCGTTCACAGCTATAAGTCGTCTCTTTTCATCGCGTAATTCCACAGTATTCTGGACATATGTGTTGCTGAATCTTTTGCAATTTGTTCAATGAATAATGGAGACGTCAAAGAAGAAAGCTGTAGGTGGGAAGCGGTGTATTGCGGCCGCCTTTAGCAACACAGCCGGTGTTTCATTGTTTACATTCCCGAAAGATGACGGTGAAGCTTTACTATGGAACAGAGCGGTCAAGCGAACATGGTTCCCTACCACATGTCAAACATGAATTGATTAACGTGGACCCCGACTTAAACAAGTTGAAATACTTATTCGGTTGTTACCATTTAGTGGTCAATTGTACGGAATATGTACTGAACTGTGCAATCTACGAATAAAAGTATCAATCGATCAATCAAACGGGCAGGTTTCGGTGAGAAAATGGTGGTAATAGGTCGGCTCTTACCGTAGACATGAGCGAAGAGCTTGCGACGTTCCTCCTGCACCTGTCAAAGAGGCAGCTGCGGACTCTCTTGCCTCCTCCCCCCGACCGTCGGATGCTTCCACCGTGGAGGAGGAAAAAAAAATAAAAATCTCAGACCGGCCTGACTGGCTGCCTTCGCCTTGTCGAGAAATGTGGCTACCCTCAGAGACACTGGCGCTCACCACACCTGTGGCCACACCCCTCCGACTTTCAGGTTCTACAGGCACGACCATATAATCTGACTAAAACACTAGTAACACAATAAGCAGATAAGGGATTTTGCAGAATTATCCTAGTAAATTTGTCTAATAACATCTGAGTTGCTCTGCCGTCTAGTTTTTTTTTTTTTCTAGGGTCGGCATGGCGTAGTGGGTAGAGCGGCCGTGCCAGAAACCTGAGGGTTGCAGGTTCGCTTCCCACTTATTGATATCCAAATCGCTGCCGTTGTGTCCTTGGGCAAGACACTTCACCCTTTGCCCCCAGTGCCGCTCACACTGGTGAATGAATGATGAATGAATGATTGGTGTTGGTCGGAGGGGTCGTAGGCGTAAACTGGCAGCCACACTTCCGTCAGTCTACCCCAGGGCAGCTGTGGCTACAGATGTAGCTTACCACCACCAGGTGTGAATGAATGATGGGTTCCCACTTCTCTGTGAGCGCTTTGAGTATCTAACAATAGAAAAGCGCGATATAAATCTAATCCATTATTATTATTATTATTATAGTCCTTCACTCTCACTTTCCTCATCCACGGATCTTTCATCTTTGCTCAAATTAATGAGGAAATTGTCGCTTTCTCGGTCCGAATCGCTCTCGCTGCTGGTGGCCATGATTGTAAACAATGTTCAGATGTGAGGAGCTCCACAACCCGTGACGTCACGCGCACATTGTCTGCTACTTCCGGTACAGGCAAGGCTTTTTTATTAGCGACCAAAAGTTGCCAACTTTATCGTGGATGTTCTCTACTAAATCCTTTCAGCAAAAATATGGCAATATGGCGAAATGATCAAGTATGACACATAGAATGGACCTGCTATCCCCGTTTAAATAAGAACATCTCATTTCAGTAGGCCTTTAAAGGGGATCATTATCACAATTTCAAAAGGGTTAAAAACAATAAAAATCAGTTCCCAGTGGCTTGTTGTACTTTTTGAATTTTTTTTCAAAATTTTACCGGTCTCGGAATATCCCTAAATAAAGCTTTAAAGTGCCTTATTTTCGACTCTCTGCGAAGACACTGGCCATTTCCCTGTGACGTCATACAGTGCTGCCAATGTAAACAAACAATGGGAATACCACAGCAAGATATAGCGACATTAGCTCGGATTCAAACTCGGATTTCAGCGACTTAAGCGATTCAACAGATTACGCATGTATTGAAACAGATGGTTGGAGTATGACAATATTGAAGAAGAAACTGAAGCTATTGACGCTATTCATAGCCATAGCATGGCCGAATAGCTGCGTTAGCATCGCCGGTAAAATGTGCGGACCAAACGATCAGGACTTTCACTTCTTGTGACACTGGAGCAACTTAAATCTGTCGATTGGTAAGTGTTTGTTTCGCATTAAATGTGGGTGGAAGGAAACATAATATAGTTGCAAATGTATCTGCAGGTTATCCATACATCTCTGTGCCATGTATGATTTAGCAACGCCGGTAAATAGCATGTTAGCATAGATTAGCGTAGCATGTTAGCATCGATTAGCTGGCAGTCAACATCAACAAAACTCACCTTTGTGATTCCATTGACTATCGTTGCAAATGCATCTGCAGGTTATCTCTGTGCCATGTCTGCTCTAGCACCGCCGGTAAATAGCATGTTAGCATCGATTAGCCTAGCATGTTAGCATCGATTGGCTAGTACTCACGCCGCGACCAAATATATCTGATTAGCACATAAGTCAACATCAACAAACTCCATCCATCCATCTCCATCCATCTTCTTCCGCTTATCCGAGGTCGGGCCGCGGGGTCAACAGCCTAAGCAGGGAAACCCAGACTTCCCTTTCATCAGGCACTTCATCTAGCTCTTCCCAGGGGATCCCGAGGCGTTCCCAGGCCAGCCGGGAGACATAGTCTTCCCAACATGTCCTGGGTCTTCCCCGTGGCCTCCTACCGATTGGACGTGCCCTAAACACCTCCATAGAGAGGCGTTCGGGTGGCATCCTGACCAGATGCCCGAACCACCTCATCTGGCTCCTCTCCATGTGGAGGAGCAGCGGCTTTACTTTGAGTTCCTCCCGGATGGCAGAGCTTCTCACCCTATCTCTAAGGGAGAGACCCAAACTCATTTGGGCCGCTTGTACCCGTGATCTTATCCTTTCGGTCATGACCCAAAGCTCATGACCATAGGTGAGGATGGGAACGTAGATCGACCGGTACATTGAGAGCTTTGCCTTCCGGCTCAGCTCCTTCTTCACCACAACGGATCGGTACAACGTCCGCATTACTGAAGACGCCGCACCGATCCGCCTGTCGATCTCACGATCCACTCTTCCCTCACTTTAATTTAGTTGACTTTATCGTTGCAAATGCATCTGCAGGTTATCCATACATCTCTGTGCCATGTCTGTCTTAGCATCGCCGGTAAAATGTGGAGACACTCTGGCACATTCAACGGGGGTCTGGCGGCAGACACTTTGGCATCTTCGGGCCAGTGGTGCAACTTGAATCTCTCCCTGTTAGTGTTGTTACACCCTCCGACAACACACCGACGAGGCATGATGTCTCCAAGGTTCCAAAAAATAGTCGAAAAAACGGAAAATAACAGAGCTGAGACCCGGTGTTTGTAATGTGTTGAAAATGAAAATGGTGGGTGTGTTACCTCGGCGACGTCACATTCTGACGTCATCGCCTCCAAGCGATAAACAGAAAGGCGTTTAATTCGCCAAAATTCACCCATTTAGAGTTCGGAAATCGGTTAAAAAAATAGATGGTCTTTTTTCTGCACCATCAAGGTATATATTGACGCTTACATAGGTCTGCTGATAATGTTCCCCTTTAGGGACGGCGTGGCGCAATGGAAGAGTGGCCGTGCGCAACCCGAGCGTCCCTGGTTCAATTCCCACCTAGTACCAACCTCGTCACGTCCGTTGTGTCCTGAGCAAGACACTTCACCCTTGCTCCTGATGGGTGCTGGTTGGCGCCTTGCATGGCAGCTCCCTCCATCAGTGTGTGTGAATGGGTAAATGTGGAAGTAGTGTCAAAGCGCTTTGAGTACCTTGAAGGTAGAAAAGCGCTATACAAGTACAACCCATTTAAGGTATTTTTAAGTTCATTGAGGTTAGCTAATCTCACTTGTTTTGGAAAGTCTTGACAAGCCCAATTTTCTCGTTCTATTGGCAGATCAATTCTGTTTAGTTCAAACAAAAAATCCCTCATTTTTGTCTTTTTTGTTTCTTGTTTTCGAACGCTGACTTTTTCGCAGTGCAGCATCCCTCCCACTGCGCTGGCACGTCTATAGGATTTTTTTTTTTTTTTTTTTGTTCCGCCTCCCCCTCAGTTCTCCTATAAACAATCATTTAATAAGTGCACACTTGCCAAAACCATTAGGCAAACACAAGAGTTGTACCCTTCTGTTACTTTACATGCCCTTGCTACAAAAAACAAACAAACACAAAAAAAAAGCCTGGCAGCCTTCCAGTTAAGTTTGTTTAGCCGCGGCCTAAGTTTAAGCACTAAATCTTTTATTCCTCCGGCTTTAAAGACGGTCCCCTTTTTCGCCGCGTAATATACGATTCGCCTCCCGGCTTTTGATCCGGCCGGGATAATCATTTTTTACGCAGGTTAGGTTTCTCAGTTCGGAGACGGCTTCAAAGCGGAGTTGAAAGTTTTTTTTCGACGCTTTAGGGATGCTCGGCTGCCATGACAGGTCCTCTGTTATAGGTGGAGATGTTTTTTTTTCCCAGTTTTAGCCCACAGCGCAACGTCAAATTACCCGTCGCCCCCCCCCCTCTTTGCACAGCTGCCCGTGTCAACATATAACAGCATTTATATTAAACAGTCGTGCTTTAAAAAATGATTGTTTGAGGTAGCCTTAGGGATGCTTTATTCTACAAGGCGAAGTAAGGGGGGGGGAGCGGGGTTCAGCAGAAAGCGAGCATAGTGTGTTTTTTTTATTTATTTATTTTTTTTTTTACAGGCCTCGCCGCCCGAAGGTCTTTGTAAATAAATAATGATCAACAGATTGGCTGTGGGCTTCTGAAAAAGCACGCCTTTGTCAGTTTGCATGATGGGGGGAGTGGGGGGGGGGGGGGGGGGTTGCAAAGCGAGAGGGGCTGCCTCGGTAGTCTGGCAGGGGAAGGGATTGGGGGAGCGCGGCCGTCCCCCCCACACTTTGTGACTGCGGAATAACTCCAACGGCTTTGAAACGCCACGCTGGAGGAGAGCGAGTGAAGGGAAGAAAAGAGACGCTGGGGTGGAGACAACGCTGTGAAGGAAATAGTTGTCCTATATAGAGTCCTCCATCACCAGATGCAGTATTGTTACTCCTCGGCTCAAAATGCATTCGTTATCGGTGGACCAAGATTTGAGAGGGTGATGCGTTCTTAATCTACAAACCCCGTTTCCATATGAGTTGGGAAATTGTGTTTGATGTAAATATAAACAGAATACAATGATTTGCAAATCCTTTTCAACCCATATTCAGTTGAATATGCTACAAAGACAACATATTTGATGTTCAAACTCATAAACTTTATTTTTTATTGCAAATTATAATTAACTTAGAAGTTCATGGTTGCAACTCGTGCCAAAGTAGTTGGGAAAGGGCATGTTTACCACTGTGTTACATCACCTTTTCTTTTAACAACACCCAATCAACGTTTGGGAACTGAGGAAAGTAATTGTTGAAGCTTTGAAAGTGGATCTTCTTTCTCATTCTTGTTTTATGAAGGATTTTATTTTACAGAGGAGCCTGTTCAGTGCTAGACTGCTTCATCCCAAGTGCAGGACTAATAGACTCAAAAACTGTACAACTCCTCTCTGGGGTGGGGGGGACAAGGATGACAGGGGATGCAAAACAATAACAGTGCAATACGTTTTCATAACATGGTCACTACTGCCTACTTTGTCTTGTTATATTCTTATTTTACTGTTATATTTTTATTCCCATTGTTGCCGTTTATTTATTATTCTTATTGTAATATTTCTCTATTTTATTTCCATTTAAACCCCCATTATTTACTTTTTCCTTTTTTTTTTAAATTGGTTTCAACTCTGTACACTGCTGCTGGAATTTTAATTTTCCTAAAGGAACTCTCCTGAAGGAATCAATAAAATACTATCTATCTATCTATCTGTCTGTCTATCTATCTATCTATCTATCTATCTATCTATCTATCTATCTATCTATCTATCTATCTATCCATCTATCCATCTATCCATCTATCCATCTATCCATCTATCCATCTATCCATCTATCCATCTATCCATCTATCTATCTATCTATCTATGTAGAGCTTCAGTCGTTCAACAGTCCGGGGTCTCCGCTGTCGTATTTTACGCTTCATAATGCGCCACACATTTTCCATGGGAGACAGGTCTGGACTGCAGGCGGGCCAGGAAAGTACCAGCACTCCTCTTGTACGAAGCCACGCTGTTGTAACACGTGCTGAATGTGGCTTGGCATTGTGTTGCTGAAATAAGCAGGGGCGTCCATGAAAAAGACGGTGCTTAGATGGCAGCATATGTTGTTCCAAAACCTGTATGTACCTTTCAGCATTAATGGTGCCTTCACAGATGTGTAAGTTACCCATGCCTTGGGCACTAATGCACCCCCATACCATCACACATGCTGGCTTTTCAACTTTGCGTCGATAACAGTCTGGATGGTTCGCTTCCCCTTTGGTCCGGATGACACGATGTCGAATATTTCCCCAAAAAATTTGAAATGTGGACTCGTGAGACCACAGAACACTTTTCCACTTTGCATCAGTTCATCTTAGATGATCTCGGACCCAGAGAAGCCGGCGGCGTTTCTGGATGTTGTTGATAAATGGCTTTCGCTTTGCATAGTAGAGCTTTAACTTGCACTTACAGATGTAGCGACAAACTGTATTTAGTGACAGTGGTTTTCTGAAGTGTTCCTGAGCCCATGTGGTGATATCCTTTAGAGATTGATGTCTGTTTTTGATACAGTGCTGTCTGAGGGATTGAAGGTCACGATCATTTAACGTTGGTTTCCGGCCATGCCGCTTACGTGGAGTGATTTCTCCAGATTCTCTGAACCTTTTGATGATATTATGGAGCGTAGATGTTGAAATCCCTAAATTTCTTGCAATTGCACTTTGAGAAAGGTTGTTCTTAAACTGTTTGACTATTTGCTCACGCAGTTGTGGACAAAGGGGTGTACCTCGCCCCATCCTTTCTTGTGAAAGACTGAGCATTTTTTTGGGAAGCTGTTTTTATACCCAATCATGGCACCCACCTGTTCCCAATTAGCCTGCACACCTGTGGGATGTTCCAAATAAGTGTTTGATGAGCATTCCTCAACTTTATCAGTATTTATTGCCACCTTTCCCAACTTCTTTGTCACGTGTTGCTGGCATCAAATTCTAAAGTTAATGTTTATTTGCCCAAAAAAAAATAAAGTTTATGAGTTTGAACATCAAATATGTTGTCTTTGTAGCATATTCAACTGAATATGGGTTGAAAAGGATTTGCAAATCATTGTATTCTGTTTATATTTACATCTAACACCATTTCCCAACTCATATGGAAACGGGGTTTGTAAAATGTAATCCGCGTTGACCTAACCGTGTCCCGCTTGTTCATTCTCTAACAAGATGCATTGTCACCACCACATTAACACCGGCCTCACAAACATTTATGACGGGCCGTGACTGACAGCACACGTCCATAATCAGGGCGAGAGAGAAAGGGGGGAAAAAAAGTGTCAGGGTGTCATCTGGAGGCTGACATCCCCTTGGGCGTGGCACCGCAGCTCGGATGACGTGTGGAAGGTTCAATCCCGAGGCAGGGAGAAGGCAGAGGGGAGGGTGTGTGTGTGTGTGTGTGTGTGTTCTTGTATTTCTACCCTTCCTGAGACATCAACAAGGAAAAGTAGCGTCCATATGAGGACATAAATCATGGTCCGAATACGTAAAACCATTTAATCTAATAGAGAATGTCTCGTTTGCACCCCTGGTGGTGAATTCTATCCAAATTAGGGTGGTCCCAAAAAGGAGGGATTTTTTTCCAAATTGAGTGTCGGCTTTAAAAGTGCTCCCCCTCTGACCAACATATGAAATAACAAGTGTGTGTAAGAAATTGAAATGCGCCCCCTTTGGCCAAAATTAAAAAAAAAAAAAAATAAATATGTATATAGAGACATACTGTAATGACTTGAATTAAATAATGAAGATTAAAATCCAATTACAAACAAAAAAATTCCCCAAAAATACAAATTAACTAAAAGCAGTCTTTTTCTCACAATGTGTCGACTTTTGTCTTATAAAATATTATTTATGTTTCTGTAAAAAAAATTGCAATATTTTCTCGTGAAATTATTACTTTTTAATGCAAAATGGGACTTTTATCACAAAAATTGCCATGTTTTTTGGTTGTTGTAAAATAGTGACATGTTTTGAGTAAAATTAGGACTTTTGTCATAATTTTGCCATAATACTGCCAACATTTTAAAGTTTTCTCATGACTATTATTGAGTAAAATTCCAACTTTTATTATACCGCACAAATTCTCAGTTTTTCTTGTAAAGTGTTGACTTGCGTTGAGTAAAATGACGACTTTTATAGAGAATGTCTCCCCCTCTGGCCAACATATGAAATAACAAGTGTTTGTAAGAATTTAAAATGTGCCTGCCCCCCTTTGGCCAAAATTAATTAAAAAAAATATATATATATATACACACATATTGTTATAACTTGAAGTAAATAATGAAGATTAAAATCCAATTACAAACAAAATATTCCAAAAAATATAAATAAACTAAAAGTAGTCTTTTTCTCGCAATTCTTTGTCTTTTTTTTATAGAACTGTGTGTGTGTGTGTGTGTGTGTGTGTGTGTGTGTGTGTTATTGTGTTTCCACCCTTCTTGAGACATCCACAAGGAAAAGTATCGTCCATGTGAGGACCGGGGAACAAGTTAGGATATAAATCGTAAAACCATTGCATCTAATAGAGAATGTCTCATTTGCACCCCTGGTTTTTGAAATCTATCAAAATTAGGGTGGTGACAAAAAGGAGGGATTTATTTTTAAAATTGAGTGTTAGTTTTAAAAGTGCTCCCCTTCTGGCCAACATATGAAATAACAAGTGTGTGTAAGAAATTGAAATGCACCCCTTTTGGCCAAAATTAATTAAAAAAAAATTAAATATACAGACATACTGTAATAACTTGAAGTAAATATTGAAGATTATAATCCAATCACAAACAAAAAATTCCCAAAAATATAAATTAACTAAAAGCAGTCTTTTTCTCACAATTTGTCGACTTTTTTTTTTTTATAAACCTGGGAACAATTTCACATATTCTTTCTGTTTCTGTAATATCGCAATATTTTCTCGTAAATTTTTTTTATCTAAAATTATTACTTTTTAGTGCAAAATGGTGACATTTGTCATGTAAAATTCTGACTTTTATCGCAACATTGCCATTGTTTTTGGTTCTTGTAAAATAGTGACATGTTTTGAGTAAAATTATGACTTTTTTGATATTTTTGCCATAATACTGCCAACATTTTAAAGTTTTCTCATGATGATTATTGAGTAAAATTCCAACTTTTATCATAATATCGCATAAATGCTCAGTTTTTCTTGTAAACTGTTGACTTGCGTTGAGTAAAATGATGACTTTTATTTTAATACTGCCAAAATTCTATGTTTTTCTTGTGAAATTTCAACTCATTTTACACAACAAGCTTTTTTTAAATGTATTTGCATAATATGTATGTGTCATTAGTGTTGTGTAAACAAATTTTTATATATCTAGAAAAGGTGGTCCCAAAGAAGTAAGCATTTTTTGGAGGTCTCAAGAAGGTCCGAACTACAAGAATGCGCGTGTGTGTGTGTGTGTGTGTGTGTGTGTGTGTGTGTGTGTGTGTGTGTGTGTGTGTGTGTGTGTGTGTGTGTGTGTGTGTGTGTGTTCTTGTGTTTCCACCCTTCTTGAGACATCAACAAGGAAATTTACCATCCATATGAGGACCGGTGAACAAGTGAGGACATAAATCATGGTCCCAATATGGAAAACCATTGCATCTAATAGAGAATGTCTCCCCCTCTGGCCAACATATGAAATAACAAGTGTGTATAAGAAATTGAAATGCGCCCCCCTTTGGCCAAAATTTATTTGAAAAATAAAATAAATTTGTATATAGAGACAAACTGTAATGACTTGAATTAAATAATGAAGATTAAAATCCAATTACAAACAAAAAATTCCAAAACATATAAATTAACTAAAAGCAGTCTTTTTCTCACAATGTGTCGACTTTTGTCTTATAAAATATTATTTCTGTTTCTGTAAAAATTTGCAATATTTTCTCGTAAAATTATTACTTTTTAATGCAAAACGGGGACATTTGTCCTATAAAATTCCGACTTTAATCACAAAATTGCCATGCTTTTTGGTTCTTGTAAAATAGTGACATGTTTTGAGTAAAATTAGGACTTTTGTCATAATTTTGCCATAATACTGCCAACATTTCAAAGTTTTCTCATGACTTTTATTGAGTAAAATTCCAACTTTTATCATTATATTCTGCCAAAATTTGTAAAATTGTGACCTTTTTCTTGTGAAATTCCAACTCATTTTTCACTACAAGCTTTTTTTAATATATATTTGCATAGTATGTATATATCATTAATGTTTTAAATACACATATTTATATATCTAGAAAGGGTGGTCCTAAAGAGGTAGGCATTTTTCGGAGGTCTCAAGAATGTCCGAACTACAAGAATGTGTGTGTGTGTGTGTGTGTGTGTGTGTGTGTGTGTGTGTGTGTGTGTGTGTGTGTGTGTGTGTGTGTGTGTGTGTGAGTGTATATGTATGTATGTATGTGTGTGTGTGTGTGTGTGTGTGTGTGTGTGTGTGTGTGTGTGTGTGTGTGTGTGTGTGTGTGTGTGTTCTTGTGTTTCCACCCTTCTTGAGACATCAACAAGGAAACTTACCATCCATATGAGGACCGGTGAACAAGTGAGGACATAAATCATGGTCCCAATATGGAAAACCATTGCATCTAATAGAGAATGTCTCCTCCTCTGGCCAACATATGAAATAACAAGTGTGTGTTGGAAATTGAAATGTGCCCCCCTTTGGCCAAAATTTATTTGAAAAATAAAATAAATTTGTATATAGAGACACACTGTAATGACTTGATATAATTAATGAAGATTAAAATCCAATTACAAACAAAAAATTCCAAAACATATAAATTAACTAAAAGCAGTCTTTTTCTCACAATGTGTCGACTTTTGTCTTATAAAATATTATTTCTGTTTCTGTAAAAATTTGCAATATTTTCTCGTAAAATTATTACTTTTTAATGTGAAATAGGGACATTTGTTATGTAAAATTCTGACTTTTATCACAAAATTGCCATGTTTTTTGGTTCTTGTAAAATAGTGACATGTTTTGAGTAAAATTAGGACTTTTGTCATAATTTTGCCATAATACTGCCAACATTTTAAAGTTTTCTCATGACTTTTATTGAGTAAAATTCCAACTTTTATCATTATATTCCGCCAAAATGTGTAAAATTGTGACCTTTTTCTTGTGAAATTCCAACTTATTTTTCTCAACAAGCTTTTTTTGATATATATTTGCATAGTATGTATATATTATTAATGTTTTAAATGCACATATTTATATATCTAGAAAGGGTGGTCCTAAAGAGGTAGGCATTTTTCGGAGGTCTCAAGAATGTCCGAACTACAAGAATGTGTGTGTGTGTGTGTGTGTGGTGTCAGTGACAGGCTGCCAGTCACAGGGCTGACAGCTGGGTGAAAGATAGCTGTCTTGGCACAGAGGGGAAAAGATGGAGGAAGCGGTAGGGAGGAGGAGGAGGAGGAGGAGGAGGAGGCAGCAGCCAGTCAGCCTCACTGAGGCGGCGAGCGATGCCGAGCAGATTGAAGTTGATTGGCGCAACACGCGGCGCCGAATGAAAGATTCAGGCTGAGTGTAAAAACACTAAATGCTGTCAGTGTTATTATCACCTGCACTAACTGATAGAAGCAAGTGGGGAGAAAGAGAGCGCCAGGGTGGCTAATTGACAGCTTTTTTTTTTTTTCTTCTCCCCCTGCTATGCAAGCCCGATGCAGAGCGAAGGAAGCCATCAAAGCCTTGTCAGTGATGACAGTGTTGATAGAGGAGAGCGCCAATGATAGCGAGAGAGATATATGTCAAACTGCTGAAATGTTTCCTCAAATTCCTGCCGCGCTTCACTTCCACGTTTTAAAAGGGAAATGCACTTTTCTTGGAATTATGTCTTATAGTTCACTAACTTTATGAGGGACAAGCATTTTTTTAAAATGCATTTTAACTGGTAACTAAAAGTAAATAAAAGTCAGCTTACAGTGGAATTAATTGCAGCCATGATATCAGCCTAAGGCAGGGGTCGCCAACCTTTTTGAAAGCAAAAGCTACTTCTTGGGTACTGATTAATGCCAAGGGCTACCAGTTTGATACACACTTAAATAAATTAACCTTTAATAAATAAATAAATATATATATATATATATGTAGGTGTGGGAAAAAATCACAAGACTACTTCATCTCTACAGAACTGTTTCATGAGGGGTTCCCTCAATCATCAGGAGATTTTAATGGAAGCATTCACATACAATGGTTTATATAGAGCACAGAGTGGGTGGGTACAGGCAGGTAGGGTGTGGTGATTGGCTCATGTGTTACCTAGGAGGTGTTTCCGTCTGTGGCGGCATGTTGAAATGATTTCACTGCGCTTATTGAGAGATGATAGATCTGGATGATATATAATAAACAGTTTCTCTTTTAAGCATAGGTTGCATCTTTTATTACCACTGTTGTAAGGTGTGCTGGATGCAAGAATTTGCCATGTTATTGAATATTCAACATTATTGTCTTTGAGGTTCCAAATGTGTTTGCTGAGTTCTGTAGGATTCCGCAAAGTCTGGTTTCTAAAGGAGGCCTTGTGATTATTCCATTTTGTTTTGAACGCTCCTTCGGTTAATCCTACGTACGTGTCGGATGTGTTAATGTCCTTGCGTGTCACCTTTGCTTGGTAAACGACTGATGTCTGTAAGCACCTTCCGTTTGGAGGGCAATCAGGTTTCTTGCGACAGTTACATTCATTATTGGTTTCAGAGTCGTTTAGTCTGGGGGTACTCTCACACTATTATGTTAGATCCACTATGGACTGGACTCTCTCACTATTATGTTAGATCCACTACGGACTGGACTCTCACTATTATGTTAGATCCACTATGGACTGGACTCTCACACTATTATGTTAGATCCACTACGGACTGGACTCTCACTATTATGTTAGATCCACTATGGACTGGACTCTCACACTATTATGGTAAAGTCGCCAGGCTGACTTCCTGGCATCTTTTACTCTAAATAATACAGGTGATTGAACAGGTGCGTGACATGACAGGTGAAACTAATCGGTTGGCATGGTAACAAAGCAAACAAGGAAGTGCAGGAACAGGAACTGATCGTCCAAAAAAACAAAACCGAACATGACCAAAACAAAGCATGATCCCATAGGCGTGACAATCCTTATTTGAGATACTTAATCTTACTTAGGTCTTGGTCCTCAAGGTCCTTTGGACCACCAATGACGCACATGACAGACTCGGTCATATTTGTGAACCCCGTTTTATTTTGAAATAAATGTTCTTTTTATGCTTTTCAGCCAATTTCTCTCACTTTCTTTGCCACACACTCTCAGTTGTGTCAACTACGCACCTGTCGCTAATCTCAAAGCCTGTTCTGCCACACCCCGCCTTGCTGCAGGTCCGCAGGCCACGCCCAGCACATTCACTTTTTGCAGTGTAGGCAAAATACATTAAATTATTGCTTCATTTGCTCTGAATTAGTGCATCGCTATCATTACGGCGGGGAAGTGTTTCTGCTCCACACCCCGAGTCGGCGTTGTGGGTGGAAATATCCGGATGGTCTTTGTAGGAGCTGTGAGAAGCCGTCGTGTAGAATAAGTGCGGGCGCAGGAGCGGGGTTAAAGCGGGACTGACAGGAGCCCTTTTCATGGTCAGTGTTAGACTGGATAAAACTCAGCGCCCCACTGCTGAGAATCAGCCCGTTTGCTCGTGACACCGTACTGAAAAATTCATGCTTCAAATATTTAAAGTGGGAGCCTGTTGGCGCTTTTCTTTCTGTGTGTGTGTGCGGTTCTGTTTGCACGGCGTGGCGTTAAGGAGCCTGGAAGAGAGGCTAAAAGCTGGTAATTGGCGCTGTGTTGTGCGGCGTGTCAGTCTGTTGCCGTTCGAGTCTGGCTGCGACTTCTCCGTGGCGGAGCGAGCGACGGAAGGCGTCTTTGAGCTTGGTGATGACTTGACATCAAGGGCGTAAGAAGTAAGAAGTAGAAATTGCAATTCCCTTTAGAAATTGCGTGTGTGTGTGTGCTGAGAAGCGCTGTCGCCGAGGCTGAACGCCAACAAGAGAGACGAAGACCGGGACTTAAGTACTTCGCAGCCTATCATAGCGATCCCATAAGACCAGGGAAATAGTCCTTTTGGGGACATGAGCAGAATACTTGCCGACCCTCCCGATTTTCCCGGGAAACTCCCGAACTTCAGTGCTCCTCCTGAAAATCCCCCGGAGCAACCATTCGCCCAAATTTCTCCCGATTTTCCACCCAGACAACAATATTGGGGGGGACTTAAATACATCAAATATATATATATATATATATATATATATATATATATATATATATATATATATGTATATATATGTATATATATATATATATATATATATATATATATATATATATATATATATATATGTATATATATATATATATATAAAGTAAACAACAATAACAATTTTATATTTATTTAAAATTGTATATTTCTATACGCCACAGAATTAACTTTCCGTATTTTTTCGGACTAAAAGGCGCACCTAAAATCCTTTCGTTTTCTCAAAACTCAACAGTGCGCCTTATGTACGGAATCATTTTGGTTGTGCTTACCGAGTTCGGAGCTATTTTATTTGGCACGTGGTGAAATGACAAGTGCGAACAGTAGACGGCAGTCACACATAATAGATACGTGTGGACTGCAATATGATGGCCGTCACGCAGAACCGATACAGGTTTTTTTGATTGATTGATTAATTGAAATTTGTATTAGTAGATTGCACAGTACAGTACATATTCCGTACAATTGACCACTAAATGGTAACACCCTAATACGTTTTTCAACTTGTTTAAGTCCACGTTAATCAATTCATGGTAACATGGTAGACTGCAATATGACTCAAGTAAACAACACCAAAAATGTTATATTTATTTATTTATTCAAAATTGTATATTAATATACTTGCCGTATTTTTCGGACTAAAAGGCGCACTTAAAATCCTTTCGTTTCCTCAAAACTCAACAAAATTGATACGTGTGGACTGCAATATGATTTATTCAAATTTGTATACTTATATACGCCACAGAATTCACTTGCCGTATTTTCGGACTAAAAGGCGCACTTTAAATCCTTTCGTTTTCTCAAAACTCGACAGTGCGCCTTATGTACGGAATCATTCTGGTTGTGCTTACCGACTTCGAAGCTATTTTATTTGGCACGTGGTGAAATGGCAAGTGCGACCAGTAGATGGCAGTCACACATAAGAGATACGTGTGGACTGCAATATGATGGCAGGTTTTTTTCGAGTGATTGATTGAAACTTGTATCAGTAGATTGCACAGTACAGTACATATTCCGTACAATTAATCACTAAATGGTAACACCCGAATACGTTTATCAACTTGTTTAAGTCCATGTTAATCAATTCATGGTAACATGGTCGACTGCAATATGACTCAAGTAAACAACACCAAAAATGTTATATTTATTTATTTATTCAAAATTGTATATTAATATACTTGCCGTATTTTTCGGACTAAAAGGCGCACTTAAAATCCTTTCGTTTCCTCAAAACTCAACAAAATTGATACGTGTGGACTGCAATATGATTTATTCAAATTTGTATACTTATATACGCCACAGAATTCACTTGCCGTATTTTCGGACTAAAAGGCGCACTTCAAATCCTTTCGTTTTCTCAAAACTCGACAGTGCGCCTTTTGTACGGAATCATTTTGGTTGTGCTTACCGACTTCGAAGCTATTTTATTTGGCACGTGGTGAAATGACAAGTGCGACCAGTTGATGGCAGTCACACATAAGAGATACGTGTGGACTGCAATATGATGGCAGGTTTTTTTCTATTGATTGATTGAAACTTGTATTAGTAGATTGCACAGTACAGTACATATTCCGTACAATTGACCACTAAATGGTAACACCCGAATACGTTTTTCAACTTGTTGAAGTCGGGGTCCACATTAATCAATTCATGGTAACATGCTAGACTGCAATATGACCCAAGTAAACAACAACAAAAATTGTATATTTATTTATTTATTCAAAATTGTATATTAATATACTTGCCGTATTTTTCGGACTAAAAGGCGCACTTAAAATCCTTTCGTTTTCTCTAAACCCGACAGTGCGCCTTATGTACGGAATCATTTTGGTTGTGCTTACCGACTTCGAAGCTATTTTATTTGGCACGTGGTGAAATGACAAGTGCGACCAGCAGATGGCAGTCACACATAAGAGATACGTGTGGACTGCAATATGATGGCAGTTTTTTTTCGATTGATTGATTGAAACTTTTATTAGTAGATTACACAGTACAGTACATATTCCGTACAATTGACCACTAAATGGCAACACCCGAATACGTTTTTCAACATATGAATATGTTGTTTTTTTTTTTGTTTTTTTTTTCGCAGTAGACACGACCCCCTTCTAATACCCGGTAATGAGCAAATGGAAAACATGGACATGAATGTGAAGAGGTATGACTCTACCGGAATGTTTCACTGGTGCCCGTCAAAAGACATCGAAAAGGTTATCCTGGTGAGTAAATCCTTTTTTTTTTTTATAAAAGTATCCCACACACACACACACACAAAAATATTAGGTATAAAAAAAAAAGAGAGAGAACTTAACGTAAGTATGCCCAGGAGCCACACACTTGTGATATCATCCAATCACAGACTAATTCATATGTATTGAAATTTCTTCCATTGCCTCTCTGCTTCAAGGTGAGTTGGTGGTTTTCTTTATATGTCCGCAAATAGGCTTTTTGTTTTGGAGGCATGTTTGTTACATATTTGAATTTTGAAAAGGAAAAAATATATATATATGTATATATGTACTGTATTTCCAATATAAGTGGCTTCCTCTCAAAAAAAAAAAGGCTATGCCTCGATTAACCAAATAAACATGATGACTCAGATGCAGAAATGAGGTTCTAATAAAGCTTTTATTTTGAAACAACTTTTAAACCTCCAGAGTATTACGCACTTAATGATTAACAAAAAAAATCAGCGGAAATAATTCCGAAAAAAGACAAACGGCATAGCTCGGTTGGTAGAGCGGCCGTGCCAGCAACTTGAGGGTTGCAGGTTCGATTCCCGCTTCCGCCATCCTAGTCACTGCCGTTGTGTCCTTGGGCAAGACACTTTACCCACCTGCTCCCAGTGCCACCCACGCTGGTTTAAATGTAACTTAGATATTGGGTTTCACTATGTAAAGCGCTTTGAGTCACTAGAGAAAAGCGCTATATAAATATAATTCACTTCACACGTCACTATTACGCACTTAATGATTAACAAAAAAATCCGCGGAAATAATTCCGAAAAAAGACAAACGGCATAGCAACTTTAGGGTTCCAGGTTCGATTCCCGCTTGTGCCATCCTAGTTACTGCCGTTGTGTCCTTGGGCAAGACACTTTACCCACCTGCTCCCAGTGCCACCCACACTGGTTTAAATGTAACTTAGATATTGGGTTTCACTATGTGAAGCGCTTTGAGTCACTTGAGAAAAGCGCTATATAAATATAATTCACTTCACACTTCACTATTACGCACTTAATGATTAACAAAAAAATCAGCGGAAATAATTCCGAAAAAAGACAAACGGCATAGCTCGGTTGGTAGAGCGGCCGTGCCAGCAACTTGAGGGTTGCAGGTTCGATTCCCGCTTCCGCCATCCTAGTTACTGCTGCTGTGTCCTTGGGCAAGACACTTTACCCACCTGCTCCCAGTGCCACCCACACTGGTTTAAATGTAACTTAGATATTGGGTTTCACTCTGTAAAGCACTTTGAGTCACTAGAGAAAAGCGCTATATAAATATAATTCGCTTCACACGTCACTATTACGCACTTAATGATTAACAAAAAAATCAGCGGAAATAATTCCGAAAAAAGACAAACGGCATAACTCGGTTGGTAGAGCGGCCGTGCCAGCAACTTGAGGGTTGCAGGTTCGATTCCCGCTTGTGCCATCCTAGTTACTGCCGTTGTGTCCTTGGGCAAGACACTCTACCCACCTGCTCCCAGTGCCACCCACACTGGTTTAAATGTAACTTAGATATTGGGTTTCACTATGTAAAGCGCTTTGAGTCACTAGAGAAAAGCGCTATATAAATATAATTCACTTCACACTTCACTATTACGCACTTAATCATTAACAAAAAAATCAGCGGAAATAATTCCGAAAAAAGACAAACGGCATAGCTCGGTTGGTAAAGTGGCAGTGCCAGCAACTTGAGGGTTGCAGGTTCGATTCCCGCTTGTGCCATCCTTGTTACTGCTGCTGTGTCCTTGGGCAAGACACTTTACCCACCTGCTCCCAGTGCCACCCACACTGGTTTAAATGTAACTTAGATATTGGGTTTCACTATGTAAAGCGCTTTGAGTCACTAGAGAAAAGCGCTATATAAATATAATTCACTTCACACTTCACAAACCGAAAATCGCTCCGAAGAATCGGAGGAATAAACTCACAAAAGGACGAACTACAATTAGAGTCGTATCTGCTATAAAAAATAACACAAAGCGCTCCAACAGGAAGAACAAAAAAGGCTATACTTTTATATTCTATAAAGATAAACAAAAAAAATCACTCAATCTTTGAGGAAGAAAAGGAATTTAGAAAAATACAAAAACTCACCAAATCGGTTGGACGAAGGCTAGAATAACAACGGTTGTTCAAAGAAGGAGAAAAAGTCAAATTAAAATATACAGCAAGAGATTCTTTGTTCCAAGGAAGTAAACGTGGGAATGAGCCAGGCATGGATACAAACATGGACATGGATTTGGACCCTAGACTGACATGAAAGCTCGAGACAATCAGGCACAGGACAAGGGGAGGCATGAGCTTACATAGAACATGATGGTAATGGGAAATCGCTGGATCGGTTTGCAGCCGAGTGTGAAGCGACCGGAATGAGAATCAGCACCTCCAAGTCCGAGTCCATGGTTCTCGCCCGGAAAAGGGTGGAATGCCATTTCCGGGTTGGGGAGGAGACCCTGCCCCAAGTGGAGGAGTTCAAGTACCTCGGAGTCTTGTTCACGAGTGAGGGAAGAGTGGATCGTGAGATCGACAGGCGGATCGGTGCGGCGTCTTCAGTAATGCGAACCTTGTATCGATCCGTTGTGGTGAAGAAGGAGCTGAGCCGGAAGGCGAAGCTCTCAATTTACCGTTCGATTTACGTTCCCATCCTCACCTATGGTCATGAGCTTTGGGTCATGACCGAAAGGATAAGATCACGGGTACAAGCGGCCCAAATGAGTTTGGGTCTCTCCCTTAGAGATAGGGTGAGAAGCTCTGCCATCCGGGAGGAACTCAAAGTAAAGCCGCTGCTCCTCCACATGGAGAGGAGCCAGATGAGGTGGTTCGGGCATCTGGTCAGGATGCCACCCGAACGCCTCCCTAGGGAGGTGTTTAGGGCACGTCCAACCGGTAGGAGGCCACGGGGAAGACCCAGGACACGTTGGGAAGACTATGTCTCCCGGCTGGCCTGGGAACGCCTCGGGATCCCCCGGGAAGAGCTAGACGAAGTGGCTGGGGAGAGGGAAGTCTGGGTTTCCCTGCTTAGGCTGTTGCCCCCGCGACCCGACCTCGGATGAGCGAAAGAAGATGGATGGATGGATGGTAATGGGAAACAGGTGGAAACAATCAAGGGTCAGGGATGCCGTCAGACTGGTGACACAAGAGGAAGGGCCAGTGATCTGAAACAAGAGGAGTTGCTTTTCAAAATAAAATGCAAATACAAGACAGAAAAAAACTTCCATCACCGCGGTGTGACACCTAAACCTTAATCTTGTGGCAATTTCCAGGAAAACTGCACTTGTTTTTTTCTATTTTGCACTTCATCCACAATTCATCCAATCACTCAGTGGCGTAGTGGTTAGAATGTCCGCCCTGAGATCAGTAAGTCATGAGTTCAAACCCCAGAGTGGTACCAAAGACTATAAAAATGGGAGCCATTACCTGCTTGGCACTGAGCATCAAGGGTTAGAATTGGGGGTTAAATCAACAAAAATGATTACCAGGCGCGGCCACCGCTGCTGCTCACTGCTCCCCTCACCTCCCAGCGAGTGATAAAGTGTGATGGGTCAAATGCAGAGAATAATTTCACCACACCTAGTGTGTGTGTGACAACCATTCATACTTTAACTATGAAAGACAGTAAAACACGCGTAATTCCCTTTCATGTGAGTTTTAAACAGTGACCAACTGCTAGTAAGAGGCAGCTAAAAATATTTAAGACAAGACAAGACTTAAAACCAGGGGAGACAAGGCCATCTCTAAGCTCTGGAACACTCTGCCCCTCCATGTTAGAACTGCTCCCACAGTGGAGTGATTCAAGTCTAGTCTTAAGATCCACTTTGGCTTTTTACACTACGTGAGTTATGTGGTCCTCTGTGTTTTTTTATTTTTCATTTTGATTTCTATTCATTTTTTTATTTGTTTTGCCCTTTACTATCGTTTTTAATCATATTGATTTATTTTAAAAACATTTTTATATTGGTTTTATTTTTTTATTCAGTGTTTGGTGGAGCTAAGGATATTTGAATATTGTTTTTATTATTGTTGTGCAGCACTTTGGAAACATTTATGTTGTTTAAATGTGCTATACGAATAAAGTAGATTGGATTGGATTGGATTGAAGCTTCAAATACCGTATTTTTCGGACTATGAGACGCACTCAAAATCGTTTAATCGTCTCAAAAATCGACGGTGCGCCTTATAGCCCGGTGCGTCTAATGTACGGACTCTTTTTGGTTGTGCTTGCCGACCTCGAAGCTGTTTTATTTGGTACATGGTGAAATGATAAATGTGACCGGTAGATGGCAGCCACACATAAGAGATAAGTGTAGGCTGCAATATGATGGCATTTAAACATAATAGATACGTTTAGACTGCAATATGATAACTTAATAGACTCACCAAACCTTTACATGTCACGTAGACCGCAAGAAAGTGTTGCACATCAAGTAAAAAATCATAATAGGATGCCCTAAATGCGCCTTATAATCCGGTGCGGCTTTTGTATGAAAAAATAACTCAATTTACTGAGCAAATAACCACCATTACATGTTATATAGACCACAAGGAAGTAGTGTCAAAGCGCTTTGAGTACCTTGAAGGTAGAAAAGCGCTATACAAGTACAACCCGTTTATCATTTCAATGTGCTATACAAATAAAGTGGATTGGATTGGATTGAAGCTTCAAATACCGTATTTTTCGGACTATGAGACGCACTCAAAATCGTTTAATCGTCTCAAAAATCGACAGTGCGCCTTATAGCCCGGTGCGTCTAATGTACGGACTCATTTTGGTTGTGCTTACCGACCTCGAAGCTGTTTTATTTGGTACATGGTGAAATGATAAAAGTGACCGGTAGATGGCAGCCACACATAAGAGATAAGTGTAGGCTGCAATATGATGGCATTTAAACATAATAGATACGTTTAGACTGCAATATGATAACTTAATAGACTCACCAAACCTTTACATGTCACGTAGACCGCAAGAAAGTGTTGCACATCTAGTAAAAAATCATAATAGGATGCCCTAAATGCGCCTTATAATCCGGTGCGGCTTCTGTATGAAAAAATAACTCAATTGACTGAACAAATAACCACCATTACATGTTATATAGACCACAAGGAAGTAGTGTCAAAGCGCTTTGAGTACCTTGAAGGTAGAAAAGCGCTATACAAGTACAACCCGTTTATCATTTAAATGTGCTATACAAATAAAGTGGATTGGATTGGATTGACGCTTCAAATACCGTATTTTTCGGACTATGAGACGCACTCAAAATCGTTTAATCGTCTCAAAAATCGACAGTGCGCCTCATAGCCCGGTGCGTCTAATGTACGGACTCATTTTGGTTGTGCTTACCGACCTCGAAGCTGTTTTATTTGGTACATGGTGAAATGATAAATGTGACCGGTAGATGGCAGCCACACATAAGAGATAAGTGTAGGCTGCAATATGATGGCATTTAAACATAATAGATACGTTTAGACTGCAATATGATAACTTAATAGACTCACCAAACCTTTACATGTCACGTAGACCGCAAGAAAGTGTTGCACATCTAGTAAAAAATCATAATAGGATGCCCTAAATGCGCCTTATAATCCGGTGCGGCTTCTGTATGAAAAAATAACTCAATTGACTGAACAAATAACCACCATTACATGTTATATAGACCACAAGGAAGTAGTGTCAAAGCGCTTTGAGTACCTTGAAGGTAGAAAAGCGCTATACAAGTACAACCCGTTTATCATTTAAATGTGCTATACAAATAAAGTGGATTGGATTGGATTGACGCTTCAAATACCGTATTTTTCGGACTATGAGACGCACTCAAAATCGTTTAATCGTCTCAAAAATCGACAGTGCGCCTTATAGCCCGGTGCGTCTAATGTACGGACTCATGTTGCTTGTGCTTACCGACCTCGAAGCTGTTTTATTTGGTACATGGTGAAATGATAAAAGTGACCGGTAGATGGCAGCCACACATAAGAGATAAGTGTAGACTGCAATATGATGGCATTTAAACATAATAGATACGTTTAGACTGCAATATGATGACTTAATAGACTCACAAACCTTTACATGCCACGTAGACCGCAAGAAAGTGTTTTACATCTAGTAAAAAATCATAATAGGATGCCCTAAATGCGCCTTATAATCCGGTGCGCCTTTTGTATGAAAAAATAACTCAATTGACTGAGCAAATAACCACCATTACATGTTATATAGACCACAAGGAAGTAGTGTCAAAGCGCTTTGAGTACCTTGAAGGTAGAAAAGCGCTATACAAGTACAACCTGTTTATCATTTAAATGTGCTATACAAATAAAGTGGATTGGATTGGATTGAAGCTTCAAATACCGTATTTTTCGGACTGTGAGACGCACTCAAAATCGTTTAATCGTCTCAAAAATCGACAGTGCGCCTTATAGCCCGGTGCGTCTAATGTACGGACTCATTTTGGTTGTGCTTACCGACCTCGAAGCTGTTTTATTTTGTACATGGTGAAATTATAAAAGTGACCGGTAGATGGCAGCCACACATAAGAGATAAGTGTAGACTGCAATATGATGGCATTTAAACATAAGAGACACGTGTAGACTGCAATATGATAACTTAATAGACTCACCAAACCTTTACATGTCACGTAGACCGCAAGAAAGTGTTGCACATCTAGTAAAAAATCATAATAGGATGCCCTAAATGCGCCTTATAATCCGGTGCGGCTTTTGTATGAAAAAATAACTCAATTGACTGAGCAAATAACCACCATTACATGTTATATAGACCACAAGGAAGTCTTTTACATTTAGAAAAAAAAAATGTGTGACAATCATTAGTACTTTAACTTACACTTAACTTAATGTTGTTGAGTAAATAAAGAGCACCTGCAGCCACTTCTTGAGGAAATACAGTAATTATTACACTTTGACCTCAGCTCTCCCGAAACAGATGAGTCGCCTCACCTCGTACATTGTTGGTAAAGCACTACATGGCTGGAGAGCTGGGACTTGAAGACATAAGTAGGATATAACTCAAAAGCTTTACTTACCAAGTTTAGCCTTAAGTCTTGCAAAATGTGACTGCTTGTGTTCAACATATGTATGTTTTATTCTAGTATGTCAATGCACTTACCTTTCAGTCCACAGCACATCTGCCCGCCAGTTCATCCTCTCATACCCTCCTCCTCTGCTCTACCCTCCCATCCCGCTTGTGTGCCCCCCCTCTGCAGACCCGGAGCGAGGCCTCCATGACCGTCCTGAGCGGCCATGTGGTGGTCTGTATATTTGGGGATGTCACGTCCGCTTTGGTGGGGCTGCGAAACCTGGTGATGCCTTTAAGAGCCAGCAACTTTCACTTTCACGAACTCAAGCCCATCGTTTTTGTGGGCTCGCTGGAATACTTGCGGCGGGAGTGGGAGACGCTACACAACTTCCCCAAGGTCTCCATCCTACCTGTGAGTGCACCCGAGCTGGTCTCCTCGAGCCTCATTGCGTTGCACGGCCCCTGAGATCATTTAATAATGAAAAATAAGAAAAACACTTTACATTGAGTTAACAACCTCCAAGTGCTATTTAAGAAAATAAAAATAAAAAGATGATAAATAACAATAAAAAGAGAAAAGCCTAATAGCTACAACTAGTATGCATGTATCTAAAAAAACAGGCTTTTTTAAAAAGAAGAGTTTTTGAGCCTTCTTTAAAAAAATATTCACAGTCTGTGGTGCCCTCAGGTGGTCAGGGTGAGCGTTCCACAGCAGTTCCCATTGTTTCGTAGTGTCTTAGCTAGTCTGTGTGATGATAAGAGGGGAACACTTTCACGAACTCAAGCCCATCGTTTTAGTGGGCTCGCTGGACTACCTGCGGCGGGAGTGGGAGACGCTACACAACTTCCCCAAGGTCTCCATCCTACCTGTGAGTGCACCCGAGCTGGTCTCCTCGAGCCTCATTATGTTGCATGGCCCCTGAGATCATTCCCGTGACTACATCCAAAACACTCTTAGATTATAGATGTAATAATAAAAAATAAAGAATACACTTTACATTGAGTAAACAACCTCAAAGTGCTATTAAAGAAAATACAAATAAAAAGATAATAGATAAAAATAAAAACGAGAACAGCCTAATAGCTACAACTAGTATGCATGTATCTAAAAAACAGGCTTTTTTAAAAAGAAGAGTTTTTGAGCCTTTTTAAAAAAATATTCACAGTCTGTGGTGCCCTCAGGTGGTCAGGGTGAGCGTTCCACAGCAGAAAGCCCGGTCTGCCATTGTTTCGTAGCGTCTTAGCTAGTCTGTGTGATGATAAGAGGGGAACACTTTCACGAACTCAAGCCCATCGTTTTTGTGGGCTCGCTGGACTACCTGCGGCGGGAGTGGGAGACGCTACACAACTTCCCCAAGGTCTCCATCCTACCTGTGAGTGCACCCGAGCTGGTCTCCGCGAGCCTCATTGCGTAGCACGGCCCCTGAGATCATTCCCGTGACTACATCCAGAACACTATTAGATTATAGATTTAATACTAAAAAAATAAGAAAAACACTTTACATTGAGTAAACAACCTCAAAGTGCTATTAAAGAAAAGAAAAAGAAAAAGATAATAAATAAAAAAATAAACAAGAACAGCCTAATAGCTAGAACTAGTATGCATGTATCTAAAAAACAGGCTTTTTGAAAAAGAAGAGTTTTTGAGCCTTTTAAAAAAAATATTCACAGTCCGTGGTGCCCTCATGTGGTCAGGGTGAGTGTTCCATAGCAGAAAGCCCGGTCTCCCATTGTTTCGTAGCTTCTTAGCTTGTCTGAGTGATGATAAGAGGGGAACACTTTCACGAACTCAAGCCCATCAATTTTAGTGGGCTCGCTGGACTACCTGCGGCGGGAGTGGGAGACGCTACACAACTTCCCCAAGGTCTCCATCCTACCTGTGAGTGCACCCGAGCTGGTCTCCGTGAGCCTCATTACGTTGCACGGCCCTGAGATCATTACCGTGGCTACATCCAGCACACTCTTAGATTATAGATTTAATAATAATAATGGATTCTATTTGTAAAAAAAAAACACTTTACATTGAGTAAACGACCTCAAAGTGCTAGTAAAAAAATAAAAATAAAAAAGATAATAAATAAAAATAGCTAGAACTAGTATGCATTTATCTAAAAAAAAAAAAAAAAGGCATTTTTAAAAAGAAGGGTTTATAAGCCCTTTAAAAAAAATCACAGTCTGTGGTGCCCTCAGGTGGTCAGGGAGAGCATTCCACAGCAAAAAAGCCCGGTCTTCCAATGTTTCATAGCTTCTTAGCTAGTCTGAGTGATGATAAGAGGAGAACCCCATTAGTGCAGGCGAGACTTGACTTCAGTCCTTCGGTCCAGTTCTGCAAAGCTACATCACTAGAATGTCACAGCTTGAAAACTTGTTAGCTAATTTGCCAAACTCCTCGCCGCTCGCTTCTTCAATTTGTTTTTTCTCTTCCTCTTGTCTCTGCCTTCTATCCCTCTGTCCCCCCCCCCCCGACCCCCCCTCCCGCCCCGCAGGGTACGCCATTAAGCCGGGCAGATTTAAGGGCTGTCAACATCAACCTCTGCGACATGTGCGTAATCCTGTCAGCCAATCAGAACAATATCGAAGATGCTTCACTGCAGGATAAGGAATGCATCTTGGCGTCGCTCAACATCAAGTCTATGCAGTTTGATGACAGCATCGGGGTCTTGCAGGCAAATTCCCAAGGTAAGGGGGCGCCCTCTCTCAGACTTGGCGGGGGCCCGGAGGGGACAGGACGCGGGAAGGGTAGTCAAAGATTTATTTTGGAAAAATAAGTCATAACATTTGGGATATTTATAGTATTGATACAGTCAGTCAGGGTTTATTCCATTTCTTCACCTTGAACCTAGAGCAGGGTGAATGTATCATTGTGATGGATGATCGCCATTTCCGTATTTTTCCGGACTATAAGGCGCATTTAAAATCCTTTCATATTCTTGAAACTCCATAATACGCCTTATAACCCGGTGAGCCTTATGTAGCGAATAATGTTGGTTGTGCTTACCCACCTCGAAGCTATTTTATTTGGTACGTGGTGAAATGATAAGTGTGTCCGGTAGATGGCAGCCACACATAAGAGAATCGTGAAGACTGCAATATGATGGCAGCCACACATAAGAGATACATGTAGACTGCAATATGATGGCAGTCACACATAAGAGATACGTGTAGACTGCAATATGATGGCAGTCACACATAAGAGATATGTGTAGACTGCAATATGATGGCAGTCACACATAAGAGATAAGTGTAGACTGCAATATGATGGCAGTCACACATAAGAGATAGGTGTAGACTGCAATATGATGGCAGTCACACACGATATGATGGCAGTCACACATAAGAGATACGTGTAGACTGCAATATGATGGCAGTCACACATAAGAGATACGTGTAGACTGCAATTTGATGGCAGTCATACGTAAGAGATATGTTTAGACTGCAATATGCTGGCAGTCACACATGAAAATAAATGTAGACTGCAATATGATGGCAGTCACACATAAGAGATACGTATAGACTGCAATATGATGGCAGTCACACATAAGAGATACGTATAGACTGCAATATGATTGCAGTCACACATAAGAGATACGTGTAGACTGCAATATGATGGCAGTCATACATAAGGGATACGTGTAGACTGCAATATGATGTCAGTCACACATAAGAGATACGTGTAGACTGTAATATGATGGCAGCCACACATAAGAGATACGTGTAGACTCCAATATGATGGCAGTCACACATAAGAGATACATGTAGACTGCAATATGATGCAGTCACACATAAGAGATAAGTGTAGGCTGCAATATGATGGCAGTCACACATAAGAGATACGTGTAGACTGCAATATGATGGCAGTCATACATAAGAGATACGTGAAGACTGCAATATGATGGCAGTCACACATAAGAGATACGTATAGACTGCAATATGATGGCAGTCACACATAAGAGATACGTGTAGACTGCAATATGATGGCAGTCACACATAAGAGATACGCGTAGACTGCAATATGATTGCAGTCACACATAAGAGATACGTGTAGACTGCAATATGATGGCAGTCATACATAAGGGATACGTGTAGACTGCAATATGATGTCAGTCACACATAAGAGATACGTGTAGACTGCAATATGATGGCAGTCACATATAAGAGATACGTATAGACTGCAATATGATGGCAGTCACACATAAGAGATACGTGTAGACTGCAATATGATGGCAGTCACACATAAGAGATACGCGTAGACTGCAATATGATTGCAGTCACACATAAGAGATACGTGTAGACTGCAATATGATGGCAGCCACACATAAGAGATACGTGTAGACTGTAATATGATGGCAGCCACACATAAGAGATACGTGTAGACTGCAATATGATGGCAGTCACACATAAGAGATACGCGTAGACTGCAATATGATTGCAGTCACACATAAGAGATACGTGTAGACTGCAATATGATGGCAGTCATACATAAGAGATACGTGTAGACTGCAATATGATGTCAGTCACACATAAGAGGTACGTGTAGACTGCAATATGATGGCAGTCACACATAAGAGATACGTATAGACTGCAATATGATGGCAGTCACACATAAGAGATACGTGTAGACTGCAATATGATGGCAGTCACACATAAGAGATACGTGTAGACTGCAATATGATGGCAGTCACACATAAAAATAAGTGTAGACTGCAATATGATGGCAGTCATACATAAGAGATACGTGTAGA
>NC_084619.1:73636624-73674124 GCF_033978795.1 Nerophis ophidion
AAATGATTTTAAAAAATTAAATAAAAAATAACGTTTGAAAGATGCTGCTAAGTCACATGATCATGGCAGACTTGGTAACACACAAAAACAGACGACTATTTTTTTTGGACAAATGAGGATTCCTTATCTTTTTGAAGCTGAGTATACTGAGGATGAACTGGTGCTTAAAGAATATGTTTTAATGAAATGTCATTTGTATTCAAATCAAAGCTGTCAAAGTTACCAATTTCATTGCATTAATCATTTGAAAATGCATATTACTCGCGTTTGGTATTATTGTCCGTACATGCTCTTTTACCGTTTTTTTGGGGGGGGGACCATTATGAGAGACAAGAACACATGTGTCATTTTTTTAGGATTTTATAAATGATTAAAAAAATAAAAACGCTTTAAAGATGTGGCTAAGTCACGCGATCATGGCAGACTTGGTAACAGACAAAAAAATAGACGACTATTTTTTGGGACAAGTGAGGACTCCTTATCTTTTTGAAGCTGAGTATACTAAGGATGAACTGTTTCTTATAGAATTTTTTTTAATTAAATGTCATTCATATTCAAATTAGAGCTGTCAAAGTTAACAATTACTTTTCATTAATTGTTTAAAAATGCATATTAATCGCGTTTGGTATTATTGTCCGTAAATGCTCTTTTACCGTTTTTGGGGGGGGAATCATAATGAGACAAGAACATGTGTATCATTTTTTTAGGATTTTAAAAATGATTAAAAAAAAAAAACGCTTCAAAGGTGCGGCTAAGTCACACGATCATGGCAGACTTGGTAACAGGCAAAAAAAGACAACTTTTTTTGGGGGACAAATGAGGATTTGTTATCTTTTTGAAGCTGAGTATACTGAGGATGATTTGCTGCTTATGGAATATTTTTTAATTAAACGTCATTTCTATTCAAATCAGAGCCGTCAATGTAAACAATTTCATTGCATTAATCGTTTGAAAATGCATATTAATCGCGTTTGGTAATATTGTCCGTACATGCTCTTATACCGTTTTTTTTGGGGGGGGACCATTATGAGAGACAAGAACACGTGTCATTTTTTTAGGATATTAAAAATGATTAAAAAAAAAAAAACGGTTCAAAGATGCGGATAAGTCACACGATCATGGCAGACTTGGTAACAGACAAAAAAAGACGACTATTTTCTTTGGACAAATGAGGACTCCTTATCTTTTTGAAGCTGAGTATACTGAGGATGAACTGCTGCTTATGGAATATTTTTTAATTAAATGTCATTCATATTCAAATCAGAGCTGTCAAAGTTAACAATTTATTTTCATTAATCGTTTAAAAATGTTTATTAATCGCGTTTGGTATTATTGTCCGTACATGCTCTTTTAACGGGTTTTTTTTTGGGGGGGGGGGGGGGATCATCATTATGAGACAAGAACACGTGTGTCATTTTTTTAGGATTTTAAAAATTATTAAAAATAAAAAAAAACGCGGCTAAGTCACACGATCATGGCAGACTTGGTAACAGGCAAAAAAAGACAACCTTTTTTTGGGGACAAATGAGGATTCGTTATCTTTTTGAAGCTGAGCATACTGAGGATGATTTGCTGCTTATGGAATATTTTTTAATTAAACGTCATTTCTATTCAAATAAGAGCCGTCAATGTAAACAATTTCATTGCATTAATCGTTTGAAAATGCATATTAATCGCGTATAGTATCATTGTCTGTACATGCTCTTTTACCGTTTTTTTGGGGGGGGAGGGGGGGGATCATTATGAGGGACAAGAACACGTGTAATTTTTTTTTAGGATTTTAAAAATGATTAAAAAAAATAAAATGAAAAAAAACGTTTGAAAGATGCGGCTAAGTCCCTGCTTAGGCTGTTGCCCCCGCGACCCGACCTCGGATAAGCGGAAGAAGATGGATGGATGGATGGATGGGCTAAGTCACACGATCATGGCAGACTTGGTAACAGACAAAAAAAGACGACTATTTTTTAGATTCCTTATCTTTTTGAAGCTGAGCATACTGAGGATGAACTGCTGCTTATGGAGTATTTTTTAATTAAATTTCATTTATATTCAAATCAGAGCTGCCAATGTAAACAATTTCATTGCATTAATCGTTTAAAAATGCATATTAATCGCGTTTAGTATTATTGTCCGTACATGCTCTTTTACTTGTTGACATCTCTGCTATGTCCAAGTTCAATAATGGGAATAACACGATTTATCATTAGGGATGCTTCAGTTCAGCGTCGGCATCCTTTTTCTCGTGTCCTGACAGGACAGATGCTTGTAGAAAATGTACAAAAAAAAAAAAAAGTGACCTGAATGTTTTGTGTATTTTCCTCGCCGGTGGCATTTCGCCGTAGTCAGCACTAAATGATGGATGTCAAAACACAGCTGATGCATTATGCATCCGGCATTACCAATTTAAGGTGTTTACTTGTCACTTTGAGGGGGAATGTGAAGTCGTGCGGATCCACGCCGCTGTCACTTGGCGCTCGTCCGCCCGCCGCCGCCGCCATCCACGCCATTTCCTCATAAAAGGTTTTCTGGTATCCACTTTATTGTTACAAAATGAACGACATGTAAAATTGATGCCGCGCTGCTGATGGAGGGACGGTTACGGTAAATATGTCCTAGCTGACCCCTAAAAGGCTCCTTGTTGTCATGGAAGCAACTTTGTGCTGACACGGCGGGCATGCACTATGTGTAATGGTATCGATACAGGGGCGGACTGGCCATCGGGAGGGGGGTGGGAGGTGTCCCCCGGGGGGCTGCTGGCTCTCAAAGCACTGGAACTTTACGGCTCGTTTGAGAAATTGTTTATTCGTCCAGAATATGGGTAGTTTAAAGATGGCTGTAAGCACAATTCATTGACAAAAACAAATAGGTCCCCTTGCTATGTTTTCTCATTTAAGTTAGTAAGTTACAAACCCTGTTTCAATATGAGTTGGGAAATTGTGTTAGATGTAAATATAAACAGAATACAATGATTTGCAAATCCTTTTCAACCCGATATTCAGTTGAATATGCTACAAAGACAACATATTTGATGTTCAAACTTACAAACTTTATTTTTTTTTTTTGCAAATAATGATTAAGTTAGAATTTCATGGCTGCAACATGTGCCAAAGTAGTTGGGAAAGGGCATGTTCACCACTGGAACTTCGCGTCTCATTTGAGAAATTGTTTATTCGTCCAGAACATGGGTAGTTTAAAGATGGCTGTAAGCACAATTCATTGACAAAAAGAAATAGGTCCCCTTGCTATGTTTTCTCATTTAAGTTAGTAAGTTACAAACCCCGTTTCCATATGAGTTGGGAAATTGTGTTAGATGTAAATATAAACAGAATACAATGATTTGCAAATCCTTTTCAAGCCATATTCAGTTGAATATGCTACAAAGACAACATATTTGATGTTCAAAGACTTACAAACTTTATTTTTTTTTTTTGCAAATAATGATTAAGTTAGAATTTCATGGCTGCAACATGTGCCAAAGTAGTTGGGAAAGGGCATGTTCACCACTGGAACTTCGCGGCTCGTTTGAGAAATTGTTTATTCGTCCAGAATATGGGTAGTTTAAAGATGACTGTAAACGCAATTCATTGACAAAAACAAATAGGTCCCCTTGCTATTTTTTCTCACTTAAGTTAGTAAGTTACAAACCCCGTTTCCATATGAGTTGGGAAATTGTGTTAGATGTAAATATAAACAGAATACAATGATTTGCAAATCCTTTTCAACCCATATTCAGTTGAATATGCTAAAAAGTCAAGATATTTGATGTTCAAACTTACAAACTTTATTTTTTTTTGCAAATAATAATTAAGTGTAGGAGATTTCATGGCTGCAACATGTGCCAAGTAGTTGGGAAAGGGCATGTTCACCACTGGAACTTCGCGGCTCGTTTGAGAAATTGTTTATTCGTCAGAATATGGGTAGTTTAAAGATGGCTGTAAGCACAATTCATTGACAAAAATAAAATAGGGTCCCCTAGCTATTTTTCTCACTTAAGTTAGTAAGTTACAAACCCCGTTTCCATATGAGTTGGGAAATTGTGTTAGATGTAAATATAAACAGAATACAATGATTTGCAAATCCTTTTCAACCCATATTCAGTTGAATATGCTACAAAGAGACATCATATTTGATGTTCAAACTTACAAACTTTATTTTTTTTTTTTTGCAAATAATGATTAAGTTAGAATTTCATGGCTGCAACACGTGCCAAAGTAGTTGGGAAAGGGCATGTTCACCACTGTGTTACATCACCTTTCTTTTTAACAGCACTTAATAAACGTTTGGAACTGAAGAAACTAAGTTACCCATGCCTTGGTCCACTAATACACCCCCTTACCATCACTGATGCTGGCTTTTCACTTTGGGAACTGAGGAAACTAAGTTACCCATGCCTTGGGCACTAATACACCTCCATACCATCACACATGCTGGCTTTTCAACTTTGGGAACTGAGGAAACTAAGTTACCCAGGCCTTGGTCCACTAATACACCCCCATACCATCACACATGCTGGCTTTCTGAGGAAACTAAGTTACCCATGCCTTGGGCACTAATACACCCCCATACCATCACTGATGCTGGCTTTTGAACTTTGCGCCTATAACAATCCGAATGGTTATTTTCCTCTTGTTCCGGAGGACACCACATCCACAGTTTCCAAATATAATTTAAAATACGGACTCGTCAGACCACAGAACACTTTTCCACTTTGCATCAGTCCATCTTCGATGAGCTCGGGCCCAGAGAAGCCAGCGGCGTTTCTGGGTGTTGTTGATAAATGGGTTTGGCTTTGCATAGTAGAGTTTTAACTTGCACTGACAGATGTAGCGACCAACTGTAGTTACTGACAGTGGTCTTATGAAGTGTTCCCTGAGCCCATGTGGTGATATCCTTTACACACTGATGTCGGTTTTTGATGCAGTACCACCTGAGGGATCAACGATCCGTAATATCGTCGCTTACGTGCAGTGATTTCTCCAGATTCTCTGAACCTTTTGATGATTTTTACGGACCGTGGATGGTAAAATCCCTAAATTCCCGGGGGACGCCCAAAGGGTTTTGGTCAAAGACAATATTAAAAATGTGTCATTTGTCAGTATTATATTTTGTATTATTATGCAAGTTTTTAAATCTCTAGATCAACATTAGAAAAAAAAATTGAAAAAACACAAAATATGCAATAGTTTCACCCAATAACTTTTTTAGTAGAATATTTTGAGTGTTTTTGTCCCATGTTTGTAGTTTGTAGCCTTTATCCTAGTATTTTGTTTCATAGTCCAGTTTTTGTACTTCCGCCCTCGCGCGCAGGCTTTTTGTTTATTCCTTTTTAGTGTTTAAATAAAGATGTCTTTACCTTCACACCATCGCCGTTTCCACTCCATTCACTTCGCACCCTCGGGTAAAACAACCCAAGTCCAAATTTGACAAAAATATTCCAAAGTGGAATAATTTAATGTGACGTAATTGGAGCCTCGAACAGGTCAATAATTCATAATGACATTGATTTTGATTCATTGTTATTTTTTAAAGAAAAGAAACAGCCTGCATGGCAGCTTTGTGTTATTAGAGTAAACATTGCAACAATTTATTGTAACATTTCACCTGTTTGCTCTCTTTTAAACCACATTTTATGTTTTGAATTTTTTTCCAATTGTGAAGTGAAGTGAATTATATTTATATAGCGCTTTTTCTCAAGTGACTCAAAGCGCTTTACATAGTGAAACCCAATATCTAAGTTACATTTAAACCAGTGTGGGTGGCACTGGGAACAGGTGGGTAAAGTGTCTTGCCCAAGGACACAACGGCAGTAACTAGGATGGCACAAGTGGGAATCGAACCTGCAACCCTCAAGTTGCTGGCACAGTCACTCTACCAACCGAGCTATGCCGCCCCATTGTATTCTTAAAAGACGAAGTGGCTAGGGAAAGGGAAGTCTGGGTTTCCCTGCTTAGGCTGTTGCCCCCGCGACCCGACCTCGGATAAGTGGAAGAAAATGGATGGATGGATGGTATTCTTAAAATGTGCCGTGGGGCCGTTTAAAAAATGACCCAAGGGCCGCACTTTGGACACCCCTGTCTTAGAGTAACCTAATTATCAATTGTAAAATCTGTTTCAACCATCCATCCATCCATTTTCTACCGCTTATTCCCTTTTGGGGTCGCGGGGGGCGCTGGCGCCTATCTCAGCTACAATCGGGCGGAAGGCGGGGTACACCCTGGACAAGTCGCCATCTCATCGCAGGGCCAACACAGATAGACAGACAACATTCACACTCACATTCACACACTAGGGCCAATTTAGTGTTGCCAATCAACCTATCCCCAGGTGCATGTCTTTGGAGGTGGGAGGAAGCCGGAGTACCCGGAGGGAACCCACGCATTCACGGGGAGAACATGCAAACTCCACACAGAAAGATCCCGAGCCTGGATTTGAACCCAGGACTGCAGGAACTTCGTATTGTGAGGCAGATGCACCAACCCCTCTGCCACCGTGAAGCCCCTGTTTCAACCAGTTTTATAAATATTGTGTTTTATTGAATCATCCAATTGTGTTCCAACAATGTTTTTTTTTTTGGGTCCGTGCAGGTTTCACGCCTCCCGGAATGGACAGGTCATCTCCAGACAGCAGCCCAGTACATGGTTTCGTGCGTCAGGCTTCCGTCACCACCGGATCCAACATCCCCATCATCACCGAATTAGGTAAAACCATTCCTGCCTTGAAATTAAAGGCCTACTGAAATGAGATGTTCTTATTTAAACGGGGATAGCAGGTCCATTCTATGTGTCATACTTGATCATTTCCCGATATTGCCATATTTTTGCTGTAAGGATTTAGTAGAGAACATCGATGATAAAGTTCGCAACTTTTGGTCGCTAATAAAAAAGCCTTGCCTGTACCGGAAGTAGCAGACGGTGTGCGCGTGACGTCACGGGTTGTGGAGCTCCTCACATCTGAACATTGTTTACAATCATGGCCACCAGCAGCGAGAGCGATTCGGACCGAGAAAGCGACGATTTCCCCGTTAATTTGAGCCAGGATGAAAGATTCGTGGATGAGGAAAGTGAGAGTGAAAGACCAGAGAAAAAAAAGACAAGGGCAGTGGGAGCAATTCAGATGTTATTAGACACATTTACTAGGATGATTCTGGAAAATCCCTTATCTGCTTATTGTGGGTTTTTTTTTTTCAATGTTTTTTTTTTTTCTATTTATTTCGGCAATCTTCACATAAAACAAACAACAACAAAAAAGAGAGAAAAAAAAACACTCATTTGAGCAATGATTGAGCCGAAAGGGTGTAGGTTGAAGCAACGCTTATATAAACCTACCCCCTCACAACAAGAACAAGGTTCAAAATATATAAAATCTAAAACATGCTTCACTTATTTTACTTTTTTTTTTTAGACAATATATAAGCAACATATATGTAGCACACGTCTCATATACACAGTTTAACATTTAAATCAAACATATACATTTTTAAACTTGTATATATATATTATATATACACAATTTATTTAAATTCCATATAAAGTGGTAATATATACATTTTAATATAACCTATATGTATAATTATGAAATCATAAATTGTATTTATATACATATTATATATTATTGTCTTTCTAAAACAATGTTTGCTCTTCTTTCTTATATTTACTAATGATAAATGATTTAAACAGCTTTTTAAACTGGTTTAGGTTTTATTTCATCCTTTAAACAGTTCCATATTTTAACCCCTGCTATTGTTATACTTATTTCGTTTCTGCGTTGTTCTACAATATTGGATCTTAAAAAGTAGTTCTCCTCTTAAATTATAATTCCCTTCTCTCTGTAAAAGTCTTCTCTGTAACCCTGTTGGAAGTCAATGTTTACTTGCTTTATAAATCATTCGGGCAGTCTTGAGTTGGATGTTGGTTTATTTATAAATTTAATCAATCACAAACAGATGAGAAACAATAAACAAAATGGCTCAACAACAGTATAAAACATTACAAAACATTTTAAAAACAGTACGAAACAGCGCCGTGGGGTTGTAAATTCATAATAACAAAAATAGAATACAAAAAAAATATTTGTATAATAAACCAGGTGCAAAACCATAGGCTCATTCAGAGTCATTAAATAACTTAAATTTGGAACACAGCATCGTCGTTTTCACAGCTTTTTTGTTGTTAGAGGTAAAGTTCAAAATCTTTTTTAAAGGCACTTTGCTTATTGTGTTACTAGTGTTTTAGTGAATTTATATATTTATATAGCGCTTTTCTCTCGTGACTCAAAGCGCTTTACATAGTGAAACCCAATATCTAAGTTACATTTAAAGCAGTGTGGGTGGCACTGGGAGCAGGTGGGTAAAGTGTCTTGCCCAAGGACACAACGGCAGCGACCAGGATGGCGGAAGCGGGAATCGAACCTGCAACCCTTTAAGTTGCTGGCACGGCCACTCTACCAATCGAGCTATACCGCCCCAACCTATTTACCATTTTACATTTAGAACAAAATAATAATAATATGACTCAATTAACGCGGCCTATAATTCGTTGCATTTTGCATATGAAAAAAGGTTTACTATTCATCGACAGAGCGCCCCATGGTCTGGAAAAGATGGTAATTGAACTAGCGCCTCACACTTAGATCACACAGACCAGCTGCATGTATTCTACCTACTCCCAGGTGACACAAGCCAGCCTATGAACACACGTCGCCACAGCAGTGGGTGTGTCCAAAACAAGTCTGCATGAATTTGTCTCCAACCTTGGTTTTTGACGTCCGCAAACTCTTTATTGTAGTCCTCCAATGTCTCTCGAAGTTTGGTGTTCTCCGTCTCAATGTCGTGCATTTAGTTAGTTTATATGGTTCCTGTACAACCTGAAGGTCGGCCCCGCACCTTTCTTCAGCACCAGTCGACGGGTGTTGGCGATGCCCATCTCTGCCCTTCGCAAGGGACCCTCTTCGAAACACGATCTTTCAAAACGGTCGCTGCATAACACACCGTACTTTGTGTGTGTGTGGTCCAATCCAACCATGTTCGCTTGACCGCTCTGTTCCATAGTAAAGCTTCACCGTCATCTTTCAGGGATGTAAACAAGGAAACACCGGCTGTGTTTGTGTTGCCGCAATACGCCGCTTCCCACCTACAGCTTTCTTCTTTGACGTCTCCATTATTCATTGAACAAATTGCAAAAGATTCAGTAACGCAGATGTCCATAATACTGTGGAATTATGCGATGAAAAGAGACGACTTATAGCTGGGAACGGTGTCCTCTACAATGCGTGACGTCACGCGCTCACCATACCGCGATGTTTTAGCATGATACTTCCGCGCGAAATTTAAAATTGCAATTTGTCAAACTAAAGCGGCCATATTGGCATGTGTTGCAATGTTAATATTTCATCATTGATATATAAACTATCAGTCTGTGTGGTCGCTAGTAGTGGCTTTCAGTAGGCCTTTAAAAGGCCTAAAATTCAAATGGACTTTGGAATAGGGTTCCCTTCTCTGTCGGCGGTTGCTCGGGCTAACGCAAGGCTATTGTCTGTGTGAACATTTTTTTTTTTTCAAGGACCACATCCCTTGCAGTTTGTCCCCTAATGCATAAGAGAAACTCAGCCTGATGGGTATGGCGGAGGAGCAAAGAGAGTGAAAGGGGGGTGCAGGGGGAGAAAACTGCCTTGGTTGCAAAATGGGTCCATTTATTAATAACAATGGCAGTGGACTTTATTCCCCCCGGTGCTGGGGACTCATGAAACTTTCAGATCTCTGAGGGGTCTTCCACCAGGCACCAGAGACCGCCCGCTCTGTCTCCCCTGACCCAATTAGGGAGCAATGGAGCATGAGAGCAAAAAAAAAAAAAAAGGCCAGGGAAGAGAAAGGAGCCACCTAATGTTACTTAGACCCGGGGCAGGTATTACCTGCAAGGGAGACTTCCATTGGACCGCACACCTCATCATCACAGGAGCCTCCTTCTGTCCTGCTGGGCGACACCCCGCTAGTGAATCTGTGATATTAGAGAATAATAATAATAGAGATAAAGCACCACAACGTTGATGTCGTCATGGCTCGTGCAGCCCTTTGAGACACTGGTGATTTAGGGCTAAACGAGTAAACTTAGATCAATTGATTGATATTTTCATATATTTTTAACCTCTAAAGCAGGGGTGCCCACACTTTTTCTGCAGGCGAGCTACTTTTCAATTGAGCAACTCGAGGGGATCTACCTCATTTATATATATCATTTATATTGATTTATTTATGAAAGAGACATTTTTGTAAACAAGTTAAATGTGTTTAATGATAATACAAGCATGTGTAACACATATAGATGTCTTTCTTTCACCAAGACAAGAATATAAGTTGGTGTATTACCTGATTCTGATGACTTGCATTGATTGGAATCAGACAGTAATGATGATAACGCCCACATTTTCAAATGGAGGAGAAAAAAAGTGGTCCTTTCTGTACAATACCACATGAAAGTGGTTGGTTTTTGGCATCTAATTCATCCAGCTTCCATACACTTTACAAGAAAAACATTGGCGGCAAATTCCGTAGCTTGCTTGATTGACATTCACGGCACCCGAGGGTCTTGTGAGATGACGCTGGCTGCTGCCAGTTCATTATTATGAAAAAATGACAGAGAGGAAGGCGAGAAACACTTTTTATTTCAACAGACTCTCGCGCCGTCCCTTCCGTCAAAACTCTAAAGGCCGACTGCACATTTCCTATCTTCACAATAAAAGCCCTGCTTCATGCTGCCTGCGCTAACAAAATAAGAGTCTCGGAAAGCTGACTTGTGCACGCCAGCTTTCTGAGGGATCGCTTGTGCACGCCAGTTTTCCGAGACGCTGTATTTAGTTAGCGCAGGCAGCATGAAGCAGGGCTTTTATTGTGAAGATAGGAAATGTGCAGTCGGCCTTTAGAGTTTTGACGGAAGGTACGGCGCGAGAGTCTGTTGAAATAAAAAGTGTTTCTCGCCTTCCTCTCGGTCATATTTTCATAATAATGATCTTGCAGCAGCCAGCGTCATCTCACAAGACCCTCGGGTACCGTGAATGTCATTTAAGTGACGTCTTGGTGAAGATTGATGATCACTCATTTTTAGGTCTTTTTTTTTTAAAAGCCTGGCTGGAGATGGACTGACACACCCCCCGCGGTCGACTGGTAGCTCGCGATCGACGTAATGGGCACCCCTGCTCTAAAGCAAGGGTGTCAAACGTCAACAGTTTTATCCGGCCCGTGGGATGAGTATAACAATTGGTCGACATTTTTTAATGAAAGAAACTGCTGTTCTAAATGTGTCCACTGGATGTCGCAATAGCAATTTTTTTGTATCTTTTTAGATCATGGGTGTCAAACTCTGGCCCGCCGTTTAATTTCATTTGGCCCTTGAGGCAATATCAAATTAACATTAGAGCTGGCCCGCCGCTAACACCACATTCACCGCTAATACTCATACCTGCCAACCCTCCCGATTTTCCAGAGAGACTCCTGAAGTTTAGTGCCCTTCCCGAAAATCTCCCTGGGCAACCATTCTCCTGATTTCCACCCGGACAACAATATTGGAAGCGTGCCTTAAAGGCACTGTCCTCTACAACATGTCGTCACGTCCTCTTTTCCTCCATATAAACAGCATGCTGGCCAAGTCACATAATATATGCGGCTTTCACACACACATACTTGGTCAACAGCCATACAGGTCACACTGAGGGTGGCCGTATAAACAACTTTAACATTGTTACAAATATGCGGCACGCTGTGAACCCACACCAAACAAGAATGACAAAACACATTTCGGGAGAACACCCGGACCGCAACACAACATAAACACAACAGAACAATTACCCAGAATCCTTTGCAGCACTAACTCTTCCGGAACGCTACAATATACACCAAATCCCGCCCACCTCATTTTTATTTTATTTTCGAATTTATTAGCCCGTGGAAAAAGTTAATGTTGATATTTACCTCAGAAGGCTGCAAATAGAAAAGAGGCATTTTTTTTTTTTAATAACATTTTATTTAATATACCACTGATGTTTTTTCGTTTGTTTTTTTAAATTGTTTTTGCACTATTACGTTATATAAGCTCTGCCTGTTCCATGGGAGGAAGCCGGAGAACCCGGAGGGAACCCACGCATTCACGGGGAGAACATGCAAACTCCACACAGAAAGATCCCGAGCCCGGGATTGAGCCAGGATTACTCAGGACCTTCGTATTGTGAGGCAGATGCACTAACCCCTGTACCACCGTGCTGCCCCTATTTAAGCCTTACTTGTTCAATATTCATTGCAAGACTTGTTTGGGTCCCTTTTAAAAGGTTCATTTGTTCAACCTTGGCCCGCGACTTTGTTCAGTTTTACATTTTGGCCCTCTCTGTGTTTGAGTTTGACATCCCTTTTGTAGATTATGCTACATATGTAAAAAAAATAAAATAAACCACATTATGTTAGTGCACTAGTCGTGGAAAATGTGCAAAGTACGTAAATAACTTGCTGTAATTATCCATCCATCCATTTCCTACCGCTTATTCCCCTTGGGGTCACGGGGGGCGCTGGTGCCGATCGCAGCTACGATCGGGCGGAAGGCGGCGTACACCCTGGACAAGTCGCTACCTCATCGCAGGGCCTGCTGTCATTAGATTTTGATATTATTATTTTTTATTTTGATGCATTGAAAATGAGTTGACTGATGAACATTATCACATCATTTATTCAGAAAGTATAAATAACAACAAATAAAAATACAACACAAACATGTACAGTAAGTGTAAAAAAAACCCAGCAAGTTTTGTACATTTTCAGAATGTGCTTATTCTATTTTTAAACAAAGAAAACAATCTGAAGTTGTCTTTATTTTTAAGTTATCGTGCCGTGATTTTACCAGTCCGGCCCACTTGGGAGTAGATTTTTCTCCATGTGGCCCCGGATCTACAATGAGTTTGACACCCCTGCTCTAAAGGCCTTAGTGGCCACGTGCGTGGACAGCACCTTTTAGCTCTTATTTCCAAAATTGTGTACACTACTGAATTGGGGTCTTATGGCCACTTATGTGGACACTTATGCTGCCATCTGGTGGTGTCAGAAGAGTATAACGTGCAATGGGATTTGGAATTTTTGCATGTCGCTACACATGAAGTACACTTTTGTGTACTTATGGACTAAGTACGTCATTTAAAAAGATGATTGTGGAGAGGGGGAGCCGGCGAACGAGCAGCGGGGCAGGGCAGATGGCGGCAAGGAGGCGTAGACGACGACGACCGAGCGGAGAGACAGGGCGTGCCGGGAACGACGCTACGAGCTAGATCAGGTGCGTGGCTCGCACACTGGGACACAATTAACTTGATGATGTATAAAAAGGGAGAGGGAGGAGAGATCGGGGCAGAAGGAGAAGGAGAACCCGCAGCAGTACCTGACAAGCGAAAACAACAGAGAGCAAGATGACGACGAAGAGGGCGGCTGAAAAGCAACGGAGGAGCGAGCAGCAGAGAAGGAGCTGAAAAGCGACCAGACCTGAAGACAAGCTTGTGATTTGAAAAAATAAAGCGAGTCAAACCTGCTCAAGAGCAAAATGTGACAGTCGCTTACTGTCGTCCGGGTTCCACGGACCATCAAGGAAGGACATTTTGCTCTTGAGCAGGTTTGACTCGCTTTATTTTTTCAGATCACAAGCTTGTCTTCAGGTCTGGTCGCTTTTAGGCTCCTTCTCTGCTGCTCGCTCCTCCGTTGCTTTTCAGCCGCCCTCTTCGTCGTCGTCTTGCTCTCTGTCGTTTTCGCTCATCCGGTACTGCTGCGGGTTCTCCTACTCCTTCTGCCCCTATCTCTCCTCCTTCTCCCCTTTTATACATCATCAGGAGAGAAGTTAATTGTGTCCCGGTGTGCGAGCCACGCACCTGATCTCGCTCGTAGCGTCTCTCCCGGCTAGCCCGCCTCTCCGCTCGGTCGTCGTCTCCGCCTCCTTGCCGCCATCTTGGGCCGGGCTCCAGCGTGCCCTGCCCTGCTGCTCGTTTGCTGGCTCCGCCTCTCCACAATCATCTTTTTATATGACGGCATAGCTCGGTTGGTAGTTAGTTTTTATTCTAATTAGGTTCCAATAAGCCCAAATAGCAAAGAGAAATAAAAAAAATCATGTAAACAAATCTTCTGCACAGAATCTAGGAATAAAACGCGTCGTCTTTAGCCTTGTTTTTCAACCTTTTTTGGAGCCGAGGCACATTTTTGTTTATTGAAAAAATGCGGAGGTACACCATTAACAGAAAAAAATAATAATATAACCTCGGTAGTTGATATCGACAGTAAAAAAGTAATAATTGCAATTGTTGGATGTGAATTCAAGCCCTAACCAAGCATGCGTAACCATAGTTCTTGTCTCAAAGTAGGTGTACTGTCACTTATTTGGAGTTTTTTGGCGTTTGTCTTGCGCTCCTACTTTGGTGGCTTTTCCTGTTTTGTTGGTATTTTCCTGTAGCAGTTTCATGTCTTCCTTTGAGCGATATTCCCCGCACCTGCTTTGTTTTAGCAATCAAGACTATTTCAGTTGTTGCAATCCTTCTTTGTGTCATGTTCGGATGTACTTTGTGGACGCCGTCTGCTCCGCACGCTGTAAGTCTTTGCTGTCGTCCAGCATTCTGTTTTTCTTTACTTTGTAGCCAGTTCAGTGTTAGTTTCGTTTTTTATTGCCATCCCTAAGCGTCAATGCCTTTTTTTTTTAGGCACACTCACGTTTTGTTTATTTTTGGTTTAAGCATTAGATATGACGTTTACAAAGCTGCCACCTACTGATATGAAAGAGTATTTCACGGTTACTCTGCCGAGCTCTAGACAGAAACGACACTCAACAAGGGGACTTTATTTGCAGATTATAATTACCCGGTTTGCATGAAATATTTTTTAACAGAACTGCAATATTTCGGTGACCTTACTCAGTTAAAGGAGGGGACGATACTCTCAGAATGATGCAAGCAAACAGCAACCACAATATCAAAGATATATTCTCTGACATGTTTATCGCGTCTTTACTCATTTCCAACCTTCACTCCCTAAATGTTGAAATGTTGTAAATACTCCCATGGGAAATAATTTGGGCTGCCATCGACTAAAGTTTTTCATACTTTAATCTCATTAATTAGATTTTGCACATAGTCGTTTATCAATAGAATCTATGGCGTTGTTTTAATTAAAAGAAATAAGCGGATGGTGATGAAAGCAGAGTACACTTATTGGTCACTAGGTGTCAGTATAACATATTTAGTCACTATATCGTGATCATTTCGGATGCTTATGACAGGAATGTGGTCTTTCATTTAAGAAAAAAAAGGCCGACTGAAAGCCACTACTAGCGACCACGCAGTCTGATAGTTTATATATCAATGATGAAATATTAACATTGCAACACATGCCAATACGGCCGCTTTAGTTTACTAAATTGCAATTTTAAATTTCGCGCCGAAATATCCTGCTGGAACGTCTCAGTATGATGATGCCTACGCTTGACGTCACGCATTGTAGAGTTGCTGAATCTTTTGCAATTTGTTCAATGAATAATGGAGACGTCAAAGAAGAACGCTGTAGGTGGGAAGCGGTGTATTGCGAAATTTAAAATTGCAATTTAGTAAACAAAACCGAACATTCGGACTGAGAAAGCGACAATTTCCCCATTAATTTGAGCGAGAATAACAGATTTGTGGATGAGGAAAGTGAGAGTGAAGGACTAGAAAGAAAAAAAAAAAAAAGACAAGAGGGCAGTGGGAGCGATTCAGATAGGGAAGATGTTGTGTGAGGCGCCGTGGCAGCCTTGGGGATATTTTGGGGTGAAATTTAAAATTGCAATTTAGTAAACTAAAAAGGCCGTATTGGCATGTGTTGCAATGTTAATATTTCATCATTGATATATAAACTATCAGACTGCATGGTGGGTAGTAGTGGCTTTCAGTAGGCTTTTAAATCACCAAAAAATGATTCCCGGGCGCGGCACAGCTGCTGCCCACCGCTCCCCTCACCACCCAGGGGGTGATCAAGGGGATGGGTCAAATGCAGAGGAGTAATTTCACCACACTTAGTGTTTGTGTGACGATCATTGGTGCTTTAAAGGCCTACTGAAATGAGATGTTCTTATTTAAACGGGGATAGCAGGTCCATTCTATGTGTCATACTTAATCATCTTGCGATATTGCCATATTTTTGCTGAAAGGATTTAGTAGAGAACATCCACGATAAAGTTTGCAACTTTTGGTCGCTAATAAAAAAGCCTTGCCTGTACCGGAAGTAGCAGACGATGTGCGCGTGACGTCACGGGTTGTGGAGCTCCTCACATCTGAACATTGTTTACAATCATGGCCACCAGCAGCTAGAGCGATTCGGACTGAGAAAGCGACAATTTCCCCATTAATTTGAGCGAGGATGAAAGATTTGTGGATGAGGAAAGTGAGAGTGAAGGACTAGAAAGAAAAAAAAAAAGACAAGAGGGCAGTGGGAGCGATTCAGATAGGGAAGATGCTGTGTGAGGCGCCGTGGCAGCCTTGGGGGTCGCAGGACCACTCGGCCAGGCCCAACCCCAACAAGGGATAGAGCCATACCGCTTTGAACCCGACGATGACGGTCAGGAGGACGCGTATTGATGCTGGAGTAGCACACGACATAGATCGCCTTCAGAATACAGAATGGTAAAATGTTTTTTATTAATACTCATAATACACTGTACTTTGTGTGTGTGTGGTCCAATCCAACCATGTTCGCTTGACCGCTCGGTTCCATAGTAAAGCTTCACCGTCATCTTTCGGGAATGTAAACAATGAAACACCGGCTATGTTTGTGTTGCTAAAGACGGCCCCAATACACCGCTTCCCACCTACAGCTTTCTTCTTTGACGTCTCCATTATTCATTGAACAAATTGCAAAAGATTCAGCAACACAGAAGTCCAGAATGCTGTGGAATTTTGCGATGAAAACAGGCGACTTAATACCTGGGACAAATTGTCTTCTACAATGCGTGACGTCACGTGTAAGCATCATCATACTGAGACGTTTTAGCAGGATATTTCGGCGTGAAATTTAAAAGGGCAATTTAGTAAACTAACCCGGCCTTAGCGAGAGCAATTCGGACCGAGAAAGCGACGATTTCCCCATTAATTTGAGCGAGGATGAAAGATTTGTGGATGAGGAAAGTGAGAGTGAAGGACTAGAAAGAAAATAAAAAGACAAGAGGGCAGTGGGAGCGATTCAGATAGGGAAGATGCTGTGTGAGCCGCCGTGGCAGCCTTGGGGCTCGCAGGACCACTCGGCCAGGCCCAACCCCAACAAGGGATAGAGCCGTACTGCTTTGAACCCGACGATGACGGTCAGGAGGACGCATATTGATGCTGGCGTAGCACATGAAATAGATCGCCTTCAAAATACAGAATGGTAAAATGTTTTTTATTAATACACATAATACACTGTACTTTGTGTGTGTGTGTGGTCCAATCCAACCGTGTTCGCTTGACCGCTCGGTTCCATAGTAAAGCTTCACCGTCATCTTTCCCGAATGTAAACAATGAAACACCGGCTGTGTTTGTGTTGCTAAAGCCGGCCGCAATACACCGCTTCCCACCTACAGCTTTCTTCTTTGACGTCTCCATTATTCATTGAACAAATTGCAAAAGATTCAGCAACACAGAAGTCCAGAATGCTGTGGAATTTTGCGATGAAAACAGGCGACTTAATACCTGGGACAAAATGTCTTCTACAATACGTGACGTCACGCGTAGGCATCATCATACTGAGACGTTTTAGCAGGATATTTCGGCGTGAAATTTAAAATGGCAATTTAGTAAACTAACCCGGCCTTAGCGAGAGCAATTCGGACCGAGAAAGCGACGATTTCCCCATTAATTTGAGCGAGGATGAAAGATTTGTGGATGAGGAAAGTGAGAGTGAAGGACTAGAAAGAAAATAAAAAGACAAGAGGGCAGTGGGAGCGATTCAGATAGGGAAGATGCTGTGTGAGGCGCCGTGGCAGCCTTGGGGGTCGTAGGACCACTCGGCCAGGCCCAACCCCAACAAGGGATAGAGCCATACCGCTTTGAACCCGACGGTGACGGTCAGGAGGACGCATATTGATGCTGGCGTAGCACATGAAATAGATTGCCTTCAGAATACAGAACGGTAAAATGTTTTTTATTTATACACATAATACACTGTACTTTGTGTGTGTGTAGTCCAATCCAACCGTGTTCGCTTGACCGCTCGGTTCCATAGTAAAGCTTCACCGTCATCTTTCGGGAATGTAAACAATGAAACACCGGCTGTGTTTGTGTTGCTAAAGCCGGCCGCAATACACCGCTTCCCACCTACAGCTTTCTTCTTTGACGTCTCCATTATTCATTGGACAAATTGCAAAAGATTCAGCAACACAGATGTCCAGAATACTGTGGAATTATGCGATGAAAACAGACGACTTAATACCTGGGACAAATTGTCTTCTACAATACGTGACGTCACGCGTAGGCATCATCATACTGAGACGTTTCAGCAGGATATTTCGGCGCCAAATTTAAAATTGCAATTTAGTAAACTAAAGCGGCCGTATTGGCATGTGTTGCAATGTTAATATTTCATCATTGATATATAAACTATCAGACTGCGTGGTCGCTAGTAGTGGCTTTCAGTAGGCTTTTAAATCACCAAAAAATTATTCCCGGGCGTGGTGCCGCTGCTGCTCACCACTCCCCTCACCTCCCAGGGGGTGATCAAGGGGATGGGTTTGATTGATTGATTGATTAATTGATACTTTATTAGTAGATTGCACAGTTCAGTACATATTCCGTACAATTGACCACTAAATGGTAACACCCCAATAAGTTTTTCAACTTGTTTAATCAATTCATGGTACAAATATATACTATCAACATAATACAGTCATCACACAAGTTAATCATCATAGTATGTACATTGAATTATTTACATTATTTACAATCCGGGGGGTGGGATGAGGAGCTTTGGTTGATATCAGAACTTCAGTCATCAACAATTGCATCAACAGAGAAATGTGGACATTGAAACAGTGTAGGTCTTATTTAGTAGGATATGTACAGCCAGCAGAGAACATAGTGAGTTCACATAGCATAAGAACAAGTATATACATTAGAAGTACATTTGAGTTGTTTATAATCCGGGGAGATGGGATGTGAATGGAGGAGGGTATTAGTAAAGTGTTGAAGTTGCCTGGAGGTGTTGTTTTAGAGCGGTTTTGAAGGAATATAGAGATGCACTTACTTTTATACCTGTTTGGAGTGCATTCCACATTGATGTGGCATAGAAAGAGAATGAGTTAAGACCTTTGTTAGATCGGAATCTGGGTTTAACGTGGTTTGTGGAGCTCCCCCTGGTGTTGTGGTTATGGCGGTCATTTACGTTAAGGAAGTAGTTTGACATGTATTTCGGTATCAAGGAGGTTCAGCGGATTTTATAGACCAGGCTCAGTGCAAGTTGTTTTACTCTGTCCTCCACTCTGAGCCAGCCCACTTTGGAGAAGTGGGTTGGATTGAGGTGTGATCTGGGGTGGAGGTCTAAAAGTAACCGGATTAGCTTATTCTGGGATGTTTGGAGTCTAGATTTGAAGGTTTTGGAGGTGCTGGGGTACCAGGAGGTGCAAGCATAATCGAAGAAGGGTTGAATGAGAGTTCCCGCTAGAATCCTCAAGGTGCTTTTGTTGACCAGAGAGGAGATTCTGTAGAGGAATCTCGTTCTTTGGTTGACCTTTTTGATCACCTCGGTTGCCATTTTATCACAGGAAAGATTAGCCTCTAGAATAGAACCTAGGTAGGTGATCTCATCCTTCCTGGTGATAATAATGTCACCCACTTTTATCGTGAAGTCACTGACTTTGAGAAGGTTGATGTGGGACCCAAAAAGGATGGATTCCGTTTTACCCAAGTGTATGGATAGCTTGTTGTCAGCGAGCCAGGTGCAAATATTGAGGAGTTCAGCACTGAGGATTTGTTCCACCTGTGACTTGTCCTTGCCGGATACCAGCAGGTCCGAGTCATCCGCAAACAGGAACAATTCACAGTGGCATACTGATGGCATTTCATTTAGATTAGATTAGATTAGATGGATTAGATTAGATAGTACTTTATTTATTCCGTCAGGAGAGTTCCTTCAGGAAAATTAAAATTTTCAGCACAATCCCATTCAAGTTTAGACAAACATTACAGGGAGACAGAACAGGACCGCTGACGGGTCTGCCGGCTTCCAGCGCCCCTTACAAAAAAGATGAGATACAGGTAAACAAGGGGGAGGGGATAGAAGAAGATTAAAATAAAATAAAAAAATCGGTCTTAGCCTGGGCCCTGGAGAGGAGGTGCAGACTGAGGCCAAGGGAAAAAACAACAACTCATAGCCATGGTACAAATCCCTCTTCCATGTGTGTAGGAGGGAAACATCAAACATCAAAGGACATTAAAGACATTAACGCAGCAGATACAAGCAGACACTTCTACATACTAGCTATGAATAAAAAGTAAAAGAAACATATCCACTGTGGTGGCCTCTGTGGTGTTCCACGCCATCGTCCGCTGGGGTGGAGGGAGCATGGCCAGAGACAGGAGCAGACCCAACAAAGCAACCAAGACAGCCGACTCCATTTTCGGCCAATGTCCAGTCCTCATGGATGAGCGAGGATACGTCCAAGGTGACTGAGGTGTCCGACACCTGCTCACCCAGCCAAGACACCGCGAAGCCTCTCCGTCCCAGCGCTTAGTGCTAGCTCCGCAGCCCTGTCCCCTCATCTGCATCTCCTCCAGTCCCTCCAAACCGACTCTGGTGTAGCAGAGACCCAGCAGCTGGTCTCCATGGCCCAAAAGGCTCCCGGGAGGCAGATCCAGAAGTCCACAAAAAAAGCACCACAGAGGTCACGAAAGTGGCACCCCTTGTCACACAGTCCCAAAGGGTCCCGGACCAAAAGGCAAAAAAATATAAGAAGACATGAAAACAAGAGGGAAACACAAAAGGATGACACAAGAGCTCAGAGCTCCTGCCCCGTTTATATTTACGTATATTAGGAACAGTAAAGGTCCTAGCATACTGCCTTGGGGGACTCCACAGCTTACTGAGAGGGGAGGGGCACCTCTACCACCTGTTTCCTCCCCGCCAAGTAAGATTGCAAATGCAGAGGACTAATTTCACCACACTTAGTGTTTGTGTGACAATCATTGCTACTTTAACTTGACTGAAACACTTTGGAGCGGGGGAAAAAAATTCACTTGAGGGCAGAAAAAAATCAGACTTGGTGCCGCCATCTTTACCCTTCCAGAAAGTGTTGCAATAACGCCACCGTCTCTCTTCTCTCTGCGCTGCCTCGCCGCCATTAGACAAACCGGCCAAACCTCTGCCGTCGGTTTCACTCAGTCAGGAAAAAAAAAGTGGGATCAACATACAAATGATAACAGAGTTGGGTAAGCCGAGCCTCTGTCCTCCGCTGCCGCCCACCCGCCAGCCCGTCCATCCGTCCGCCCGTCCGCCCGTCCGCCGCGCTCCTCATCAGCTTGTCTTGATGTCTCTGGCTGCAAGTCAAGGCCCACGCTACTCTCATGGCTGCACTTTGAAAACATTTTTGATTCTTCCTCCTCGTTGAAATTGACTGTCTTGTTTGAGGCCCTTTTTCTTTTTAATGATTTATTTTTTTTGTTTGCTTTTGTTTTTCTTCCCCCCCCCCAACACCACACTTGAGTTGCGTTTGCAGAGCATCCCTAAGGTCTTTGATCATGTCCTTGTGGCTGTTTTCATAGCAACACCTCCCATTCCTCCTCCTCCTCCTCCTCCTCCTCAGTTCTTCGGACCGGGCTTGTTTGCATCAGCCTCTCGTCTCCTTGATTGACACTTCTGCTCTCTGGCATCAGCAAGCCTGCTAAAAAAAGTCAGATTTCAAACCAAAGGAACAAAACAAACTTTCTTTTTGTGGAAGAAAAAAAGCTCGGACCGTCTTTGTGAAGCAATCAGATACTTGAATGGCAATTGGGAGGAATTGGATGTGGTACAGTTCTACTCTTATGTGATGATCGTTTGGTTTAACATGTGTGATTGTATTCATTTTCAGGGAAAAGGTAAAAAAAAAAGGGATGATGTGACCAACACATCATTAAAATGGAGAAAAAAAACAAAAGCATGCCTTTTAAGTCTGCATGGAGGTTATAAAGACCATTGTTGAAGTCTCAAACTAATACCGTAAACGTATACAAATTATCAGTTGATGTTTCAATACAATTTATCACAAATTATTATTTGTTTTAAATAAAAAAGAAACATCAGAATGAATGACTTCTACAATGGTTATCATATTTATTTGTAGCTATCCTTTTTTAATTAGTTGATTTGTATGTGGCATGAATGCTGCATGCTGGAGATTTTAGAATAAAAATACATGTCCTCCCACTATCTTGATAGACAACTTAAATATTATTAATGCAAAATAATAATAATATATGAAGGAACCTAAATTCTACCAATCTGTGATTGTCAATACTGTAATGAAAAGGTTATAATTTGTCCGAATATTTACATTAAATTCTAGTCACATGCTACAGTAGATTTAAATATTATTGTTTAATACATTTGTAAATATAGATAATCCTAAAGTGCACCAAATGCAATGTTGTATGACAAAGACCACCTGAAATGTGTACCTTACAATATTAGCCGTATAGCAGACAGTACTCTTACGAACCCTGTTTCCATATGAGTTGGGAAATTGTGTTAGATGTAAATATAAACAGAATACAATGATTTGCAAATCATTTTCAACCCATATTCAGTTGAATATGCTACAAAGACAACATATTTGATGTTCAAACTCATAAACTTTATTTTTTTTTTTCAAATAATTAACTTAGAATTTCATGGCTGCAACACGTGCCAAAGTAGATGGGAAAGGGCATGTTCACCACTGTGTTACATCACCTTTTTTTTCAATAACACTGAATTAACGTTTGGGAACTGAGGAAACTAATTGTTGAAGCTTTGAAAGTGGAATTCTTTCCCATTCTCGTTTTATGTAGAGCTTCAGTTGTTCAACAGTCCGGGGTCTCCGCTGTCGTATTTTACGCTTCATAATGCACCACACATTTTCCATGGGAGACCGGTCTGGACTGCAGGCGGGCCAGGAAAGTACCCGCACTCTTTTAGTACGAAGCCACGCTGTTGTAACACGTGCTGAATGTGGCTTGGCATTGTCTTGCTGAAATAAGCAGAGGCGTCCATGAAAAAGACGGCACGTAGATGGCAGCATATGTTGTTCCAAAACCTGTATGGACCTTTCAGCATTAATGGTGCCTTCACAGATGTGTAAGTTACCCATGCCTTGGGCACTAATGCACCCCCATACCATCACAGATTCTGGCTTTTCAACTTTGCGTCGATAACAGTCTGGATGGTTCACTTCCCCTTTGGTCCGAATGACGCAATGTCAAATATTTCCAAAAACAATTTGAAATGTGGACTCGTCAGACCACAGAACACTTTTCCACTTTGCATCAGTCCATCTTAGATGATTTCGGGCCCAGAGAAGCCGGCGGCGTTTCTGGATGTTGTTGATAAATGGCTTTTGCTTTGCATAGTAGAGCTTTAACTTGCACTTACAGATGTAGCGACCAACTGTATTTAGTGACAGTGGTTTTCTGAAGTGTTCCTGAGCCCATGTGGTGATATCCTTTAGAGATGTCTGTTTTTGATACAGTGCCGTCTGAGATATCGAAGGTCACGGTCATTTAATGTTGGTTTCCGGCCATGCCGCTTACTTGGAGTGATTTCTCCAGATTCTCTGAACCTTTTGATGATATTATGGAGCGTAGATGTTGAAATCCCTAAATTTCTTGCAATTGCACTTTGAGAAAGGTTGTTCTTAAACTGTTTGACTATTTGCTCACGCAGTTGTTGACAAAGGGGTGTACCTCGCCCCATCCTTTCTTGTGAAAGACTGAGCATTTTTTGGGAAAGCTGTTTTTATAGCCAATCATGGCACCCACCTGTTCCCAATTAGCCTGCACACCTGTGGGATGTTCCATATAAGTGTTTGATGAGCAGTCCTCAACTTTTTCAGTATTTATTGCCACCTTTCCCAACTTCTTTGTCACATGTTGCTGGCATCAAATTCGAAAGTTAATAATTATTTGCAAAAAAATACATGTTTATGAGTTTGAACATGAAATATGTTGTCTTTGTAGCATATTCAACTGAATATGGGTTGGAAAGGATTTGCAAATCTTTGTATTCTGTTTATATTTACATCTAACACAATTTCCCAACTCATATGGAAACGGGGTTTGTATATATATATATATATATATATATATATATATATATTATTATTATTATTACCGCACAGATCTAATGTAATATATCAGACTTAAATTTAGACCTTAGCTTTCCTTTTTAATTGTTATTCAAATTTGAACTTTACAGTACAGATAAGAACGGAATTTTGTTGCATTAGCTTATTGTAGTGTAGGATAAAAACATCAATAAGGTGCAGATAGAAAATAAATAGATTACTGTACGGATAAATATATTGCACTTTTGCATATGTTTATGGATGTATGTTTTATTATCTTTATAATCAAGCGAGTTAATCCATTTTTACAACCTGCATCATTTAAAACTAAAATGGAATTAATGGAAATATTTTTTTTATTTTTTATTTTATTTTATTTGTATAAAAAAAAAATATGTATTTTGGCAATTACAATAAAATATATATTTTACCTATTTCTAACAATTTATAAAGATACATATGTAAGTGTATAATTATTATTATAATGATAATTGTCTATTGGCTGTGAGAAGCCTCCACTTCCTTGTATGAAGTCATATTTACTGCCTTCTACCTTCATGGGCGCCACATCAAAAGTCGACATCTCGCCACTGCATCCTCCCGCTAACTCCTGCTTGCGTTTTCCCGCCCGTCTCCAGTGAACGACTCCAACGTTCAATTCCTGGACCAAGACGATGACGACGACCCCGACACGGAGCTGTACCTCACGCAGCCCTTCGCCTGTGGCACCGCCTTCGCCGTCAGCGTCCTGGACTCTCTGATGAGCGCCGTAAGTCCGCACTCAGCAGGCCACACACGCTCTCAGCAGCTCTGCATGGTCGAGGCCTGACAAAAACAACGTGTCAGCAAATATGTTGTTGTTCATAAGGGCGGGGGTCACGCTTCTTAATCTCGCCCTGCAGCTCGGGACGGGGGCTGCTTGGACGATGAAATGTGTGGAGTCGTTTTTAAGTTATTAGAAGATCTTACTGTGGAGAAAGCTGCACTCTGACTACTTTAAAGTGCATCCAAGTTACTATTGTCTTAGGAAATAAAAGTTAAAGTACCAATGATTGTCACACACACACATTAGGAGGTGAGGGGAGCTGTGAGCAGCAACGGTGCTATGGACTAGACACTCACTATTATGTTAGATCCACTATGGACTGGACTCTCACTATTATGTTAGATCCACTATGGACTGGACTCTCACTATTATGTTAGATCCACTATGGACTGGACTCTCACTATTATGTTAGATCCACTATGGACTGGACTCCCACACTATTATATTAGATCCACTATGGACTGGACTCTCACACTGTTATGTTAGATCCACTATGGACTGGACTCTCACACTATTATGTTAGATCCACTATGGACTGGACTCTCACACTATTATATTAGATCCACTATGGACTGGACTCTCACACTGTTATGTTAGATCCACTATGGACTGGACTCTCACACTATTATATTAGATCCACTATGGACTGGACTCTCACACTATTATATTAGATCCACTATGGACTGGACTCTCACACTATTATGTTAGATCCACTATGGACTGGACTCTCACACTATTATGTTAGATCCACTATGGACTGGACTCTTACTATTATGTTAGATCCACTATGGACTGGACTCACACTATTATGTTAGATCCACTATGGACTGGACTCTCAGTATTATGTCAGATCCACTATGGACTGGACTCTCACACTATTATGTTGGATCCACTATGGATTGGACTCTTACTATTATGTTAGATCCAGTATGGGCTGGACTCTCAGTATTATGTCAGATCCACTATGGACTGGACTCTTACTATTATGTTAGATCCACTATGGACTGGACTCTCACTATTATGTTAGATCCACTATGGACTGGACTCTCACACTATTATGCAAAATCCACTATGGACTGGACTCTCACAATATTATGTTAGATTCACTATGGACTGGACTCTCATTATTATGTTAGATCCACTATGGACTGGACTCTCACTATTATGTTAGATCCACTATGGACTGGACTCTCACTATTATGTTAGATCCGCTATGGACTGGACTCTCACACTATTATGTTAGATCCACTATGGACTGGACTCTCACACTATTATGTTAGATCCACTATGGACTGGACTCTCACTATTATGTTAGATCCACTATGGACTGGACTCTCATTATTATGTTAGATCCACTATGGACTGGACTCTCACTATTATGTTAGATCCACTATGGACTGGACTCTCACTATTATGTTAGATCCACTATGGACTGGACTCTCACTATTATGTTAGATCCACTATGGACTGGACTCTCACACTATTATGTTAGATCCACTATGGACTGGACTCTCACTAGTATGTTAGCTCCACTATGGACTGGACTCTCACTATTGTGTTAGATTCACTCTGGACTGGACTCTCACACTATTATGTTAGATCCACTGTGGACTGGACTCTCACACTATTATGTTAGATCCACTATGGACTGGACTCTTACTATTATGTTAGATCCACTATGGACTGGACTCTCATAACATTATGTTGGATCCGCAATAGACTGGACTATCACAATATTGTGCTAGATCTACTATGGACTGAACTCTTATTATTATGCTAGATCCACTATGGACTGGACTCTCACTATTATTTTAGATCCACTATGGACTGGACTCTCACAATATTTTGTTAGATCTACCATGGATTGGGCCCTCAGTATTATGTTAGATCCACTATGGACTCAACTCTCACACTATTATAGAGGATCCACTGTGGACTGGACTCTCACAACATTATGCTAGATCCACTGTAAACTGGACTATCACAATATTGTGCTGGATCCACTATGGACTGGACTCTCACACTATTGTGTAGGATCCACTATGGACTGGACTCTCACTATTATGTTAGATCCACTATGGACTCGACTTTCACTATTATGTTAGATCCACGATGGACTAGACTCACAATATTTTGCTGGATCCACTATGGACTGGACTATTACATAATTATGTTAGATCCACTATAGACTGGACTCTCACACTATTATGTTAGATCCACCATGGACTGGGCCCTCAGTATAATGTTAGATCCACTATGGACTGGACTCTCACAATATTAAGCCAGATCCACTGCACCAGTCGCCCAGGGGTGTGGGTGGTCTCCACATCTGCGGTCCACTCCACGGTTTCTCATTGTCATCCCATTGGGTTGAGTTTTTCCTTGCTCCGATGTGGGGATCTGATCCCAGGATGTCATTGTGGTTTGTGCAGCCCTTTGAGACACCCTTGATTTAGGTCTATATAAGTAAACATTGATTGATCGATTGAATTAAATACATTATTTTGCCGTAGTTTGGCTTTTAAGAGAGGGAAATTCCAAAAAGGAGTCTCATCTCTGTTTGGAGACGCGAGCAATGTTTATTTTCAGCGGATGCAGCATTTTTCCTGCGGAGCAGTGGCGTCTAAAACGAAGCGATGGCGTACATTGATCCCACTTCCCCCGCCGGCTTCACCGACATCAAAGCCGGCTGCTTGGCGTCTCGTCTCATTTGAAGTCGGCGGCGTTCGACTTAAGATTCCTTTAACGAAGTAAGTATCGAACGTTAGCGATAATGGCGGTGACACCAGCTCCACTTTTAAACGGGCCGGAGACACGTCCTTTCATCTCTCGACAATGCCGCCGCCGCCGCCGCGTCAAAGATCACATAAATAAGCAGCAATGACGGCGGATAGAGAGGGAGGGGAAATATAACCTTCAACACCTCAAATTAACCTTTTAAAAGGGACCCAAACAAGTCTTGCAATGAATATTGAACAAGTAAGGCTTAAATAGGGGCAGCACGGCGGAACAGGGTTTAGTGCATCTGCCTCACAATACGAAGGTCCTGAGTAATCCTGGCTCAATCCCGGGCTCGGGATCTTTCTGTGTGGAGTTTGCATGTTCTCCCCGTGACTGCGTGGGTTCCCTCCGGGTTCTCCGGCTTCCTCCCATGGAACAGGCAGAGCTTATATAACGTAGTAGTGCAAAAACAATTTAAAAAAACAAACGAAAAAACATCAGTGGTATATTAAATAAAATGTTATTAAAAAAAATAAATGCCTCTTTTCTATTTGCAGCCTTCTGAGGTAAATATCAACATTAACTTTTTCCACAGGCTAATAAATTCTAAAATAAAATAAAAATGAGGTGGGCGGGATTTGGTGTATATTGTAGCGTTCCGGAAGAGTTAGTGCTGCAAAGGATTCTGGGTATTTGTTCTGTTGTGTTTATTTTGTGTTACGGTGCGGGTGTTCTCCCGAAATGTGTTTTGTCATTCTTGTTTGGTGTGGGTTCACAGCGTGCCGCATATTTGTAACAATGTTAAAGTTGTTTATACGGCCACCCTCAGTGTGACCTGTATGGCTGTTGACCAAGTATGTGTGTGTGAAAGCCGCATATATTATGTGACTTGGCCAGCATGCTGTTTATATGGAGGAAAAGAGGACGTGACGACATGTTGTAGACGACCGTGCCTTTAAGGCACGCTTCCAATATTGTTGTCCGGGTGGAAATCAGGAGAATGGTTGCCCAGGGGAGATTTTCGGGAAGGGCACTAAACTTCAGGAGTCTCTCTGGAAAATCGGGAGGGTTGGCAAGTATGAGTATTAGTGGTGAATGTGGTGTTAGCGGCGGGCCAGCTCTAATGTTAATTTGATATTGCCTCAAAGGCCAAATCAAATTAAACGGCGGGCCAGAGTTTGACACCCATGATCTGCAAAGATACAAAAAAATTGCTATTGCGACATCCAGTGGACACATTTAGAACAGCAGTTTCTTTCATTAAAAAATGTCGACCAATTGTTGTACTCATCCCACGGGCCGGATAAAACTGTTGACGTTTGACACCCTTGCTTTAGAGCAGGGGTGCCCATTACGTCGATCGCGAGCTACCAGTCGACCGCGGGGGGTGTGTCAGTCCATCTCCAGCCAGGCTTTTAAAAAAAATAAACCTAAAAATGAGTGATCATCAATCTTCACCAAGACGTCACTTAGATGACATTCACGGTACCGGAGGGTCTTGTGAGATGACGCTGGCTGCTGCAAGATCATTATTATGAAAATATGACCGAGAGGAAGGCCAGAAACACTTTTTATTTCAACAGACTCTCGCGCCGTACCTTCCGTCAAAACTCTAAAGGCCGACTGCACATTTCCTATCTTCACAATAAAAGCCCTGCTTCATGCTGCCTGCGCTAACTAAATACAGAGTCTCGGAAAGCTGGCGTGCACAAGCGATCCCTCAGAAAGCTGGCGTGCACATCACTTGTGCACGCCAGCTTTCCGAGACTCTTATTTTGTTAGCGCAGGCAGCATGAAGCAGGGCTTTTATTGTGAAGATAGGAAATGTGCAGTCGGCCTTTAGAGTTTTGACGGAAGGGACGGCGCGAAAGTCTGTTGAAATAAAAAGTGTTTCTCGCCTTCCTCTCTGTCATTTTTTCATAATAATGAACTGGCAGCAGCCAGCGTCATCTCACAAGACCCTCGGGTGCCGTGAATGTCAATCAAGCAAGCTACGGAATTTGCCGCCAATGTTTTTCTTGTAAAGTGTATGGAAGCTGGATGAATTAGATGCCAAAAACCAACCACTTTCATGTGGTATTGTACAGAAAGGACAACTTTTTTTCTCCTCCATTTGAAAATGTGGGCGTTATCATCATTACTGTCTGATTCCAATCAATGCAAGTCATCAGAATCAGGTAATACACCAACTTATATTCTTGTCTTTGTGAAAGAAAGACATCTATATGTGTTACATATGCTTGTATTATCATTAAACACATTTAACTTGTTTACAAAAATGTCTCTTTCATAAATAAATAAATATAAATGATATATATAAATGAGGTAGATCCCCTCGAGTTGGTCAATTGAAAAGTAGCTCGCCTGCAGAAAAAGTGTGGGCACCCCTGGCCAAGTGTATTTATCCGCTTGGTGTCGTGATGGCTTCATCCCAGCAGCCAATGGGGGCGGGGGGGAGGTTGGAGGTTGGAGATGCTGTGCGGAGGCGAGGCGAGGGGGTGGCGTGTGGGCATCAGCTGTAGCTCGGCGCCGGTCAGAGGTGACGCCGGCTAATGGACAGTGCTCATCCATCATGAGGGCTCTGCAGGCCTGTCAGACAGGGGGGGGGGGGCGGCCCCGCCGAGACGGGCTGCCACTCTCGGACAGGCCGCCGACTGTCTTTGCACGCCGCGGAGAGCAGGTCGTGTGGCGGCTTGAAGGACAGGAGACGCCGACGCCCCGCAGAGAGCGGGCGAGTGCTCGTTTCTGTTGGACCGAAGCGGAATCCTTCAGCGGACAACACGCTGGCAATGACGTTAAACTTGATTTGATTGAAGTGAAGTGAATTATATTTATATAGCGCTTTTTCTCTAGTGACCCAAAGCGCTTTACATAGTGAAACCCAATATCTAAGTTCCATTTAAACCAGTGTGGGTGGCACTGGGAGCAGGTGGGTAAAGTGTCTTGCCCAAGGACACACCGGCAGTGACTAGGATGGGGGAAGCGGGGATCGAACCTGCAACCCTCAAGTTGCTGGCACGGCCACTCTACCAACAGAGCTATGCCGCCCCATTTGATTGGGATGTTTTTAAGCTACTCAACTGCAGAGAGTAACGGAATTTGTTTGAAGGAGTCTGAGATTGGCGCCAGCGCCCCCCGCGACCCCGAAAGGGAATAAGCGGTAGAAAATGGATGGATGGAGTCGTATATATATATTTATATTAGGGGTGTGGGGGAAAATGTACTCAAATCGAATTTGTTGTGGACTCAGAATCGATTCTCCATCCATCCATCCATTTTCTCGCAGGGGGTGCTGGCGCCTGTCTCAGCTACAATCGGGCGGAAGGCAGGGTACACCCTGGACAAGTCGCCACCTCATCGCAGGGCCAACACAGATAGACAGACAACATTCACACTCACATTCACACACTAGGGACCGTTTAGTGTTGCCAATCAATTCTCATTTTTAAAAAATCGTTTTTTATTATTTTTTTATTTTTTATCAATGCAAGAAACCACTACACAGCAATACCATAACAAAATGTACTTTTTTTTTTTACTTGGGACTTCCCGCAGGCCGGATTTTGGACCCCTTGTCTATTTAACTGCCTTTTTAAGGACCCTTTGCAAAAAAAAAAAGCTAGTCAAATCATCTCAATGACAGCATGAGTCTAGTTTTTTAGAATCTACTTAAAAAATGTAGTTCTGTTGCCCAATTGCCCAAATGATGAAAAAAAAAACAAGACCTAAAATGGAACCTTGAGGAACACCACTAGTATATTGTAACTAACATTTGAGAAAAATCTATATTTATTTATTTATTATTATTATTTTTTTTATCAATGTAGGAAACCACTACACAGCAATACCATAACAATAAATAAATACAATGTACTTATTTTTTTTTATTTTATTTTACTTGGGACTTCCCGCAGGCCGGATTTTGGACCCCTTGTCTATTTAACTGCCTTTTTTAAGGACATTTTGCAATAAAAAAAAAAGCTAGTCAAATCATCTCAATGACAGCATGAGTCTAGTTTTTTTAGAATCTACTTAAAAAATGTAGTTCTGTTGCCCAATTGCCCAAATGATGAAAAAATACAAGACCTAAAATGGAACCTTGAGGAACGCCACTAGTATATTGTAACTAACATTTAAGAAAAATCTATTTTTATTTATTTATTATTATTATTTTTTTATCAATGCAAGAAACCACTACACAGCAATACCATAACAATAAATAAATACAATGTACTTATTTTTTTTATTTTTATTTTTACTTGGGACTTCCCGCAGGCCGGATTTTGGACCCCTTGTCTATTTAACTGCTTTTTTAAGGACCTTTTGCAAAAAAAAAAAAAAAAAAAGCTAGTCAAATCATCTCAATGACAGCATGAGTCTAGTTTTTTAGAATCTACTTAAAAAATGTAGTTCTGTTGCCCAATTGCCCAAATGATGAAAAAATACAAGACCTAAAATGGAACCTTGAGGAACGCCACTAGTATATTGTAACTAACATTTTAGAAAAATCTATATTTATTTATTTATTATCATAATTTTTTTTATCAATGTAGGAAACCACTACACAGCAATAACATAACAATAAATAAATAAAATGTACTTTTTTTAAAAAAAAATTTTTACTTGGGACTTCCCGCAGGCCGGATTTTGGACCCCTTGTCTATTTAACTGCCTTTTTTAAGGACATTTTGCAATAAAAAAAAAGCTAGTCAAATCATCTCAATGACAGCATGAGTCTAGTTTTTTAGAATCTACTTAAAAAATGTAGTTCTGTTGCCCAATTGCCCAAATGATGAAAAAATACAAGACCTAAAATGGAACCTTGAGGAACGCCACTAGTATATTGTAACTAACATTGTAGAAAAATCTATATTTATTTATTTATTATTATTATTTTTTTTATCAATGTAGGAAACCACTACACAGCAATAACATAACAATAAATAAATAAAATGTACTTATTTTTTTGTTTGTTTTTTTTACTTGGGACTTCCCGCAGGCCGGATTTTGGACCCCTTGTCTATTTAACTGCTTTTCAAAGGACCTTCTGCAAAAAAAAAAAAAAGCTAGTCAAATCATCTCAATGACAGCATGAGTCTAGTTTTTTTAGAATCTACTTAAAAAATGTAGTTCTGTTGCCCAATTGCCCAAATGATGAAAAAATACAAGACCTAAAATGGAACCTTGAGGAACGCCACTAGTATATTGTAACTAACATTTTAGAAAAATCTATTTTTATTTATTTATTATTATTATTATTTTTTTATCAATGCAAGAAACCACTACACAGCAATACCATAACAATAAATAAATAAAATGTACTTTTTTTTATTTTTTTTACTTGGGACTTCCCGCAGGCCGGATTTTGGACACCTTGTCTATTTAACTGCTTTTGCAAAAAAAAGCTAGTCAAATCATCTCAATGACAGCATGAGTCTAGTTTTTTAGAATCTACTTAAAAAATGTAGTTCTGTTGCCCAAATACCCAAATGATGAAAAATACAAGACCTAAAATGGAACCTTGAGGAACGCCACTAGTATATTGTAACTAAAGAAGTTGAACACATGACTGCTGACCAACCGTCCCTCTAAGGTGCGCACCTGCACAACTACACACTACTCCAGTGTCCTATGCCGGCAGCAAATTGAAGCCACGCACACAATCAAATCCAATCTGAACTCTGGACGAAATAAACACATAAATATTTATTCTGTATGATTGTGCAATGGAACTGTGAGTGACAGGTGCAGTAAACGGATGAAACAGTGTTTGTCAGCACTGATAAATTAGTGTAAGTAGCTGTCAAGATGCTTAAAGGAGGACAGAAGTTCCATTGATCAATTTATTGAGCAAAACTGTTTGTCGGCCGTGATTTCACCACAAACATTTGTAAAAACAAGCTTCTATCCAGCAAAACTGGTCATTTTCTGCCGTACAAACCAGGCCGAAGTAAACTTTGTCATTTGTCATTAGCCAGTGATGCATTTATAGCAACTCAAAAGGTTAAGACAACTTGGATACCACACATAAACTGTAACGCCGGTAAGGAGAAGTTTTTATTTACACGATGAGTCAGGTGTGTCTTGCCCTCTGCGGTGGAGGCTCCGCCGAACCCTTGAGACCGGACTCACCGAACCCAGGTTAAGAACCACTGGTCTATGAGCAAGAAGTGATGAAGCCTACTAGGATGAGAGTTCAAACGTTTTCTAATACCAACCAAACAGTCCAGTTGCGATCAATTGAATGCCCTGAGAATACAATGACCTGGATGAACGAGAACATTCATAGACATGGTGGAGGCTCCGCCGAACCCCTGAGACCGACTCACCGAACCCATAGGGTTCGATTGAACCTGATTGATTGATTGATTGATTAATACTTTTATTAGTAGATTGCACAGTTCAGTACATATTCCGTACAATTGACCACTAAATGGTAACACCCGAAGATGTTTTTCAACTTGTTTAAGTCGGGGTCCACGTTAATCAATTCATGGTAACCAAGGTTAAGAGCACTGGTCTATGACCATGAACTGATGAAGCCTATTAGGATGAGAGGTGAAACGTCTTCTAATACCAACCAAACAGTCCAGTTGCGATCGATTGAATGCCCTGACAATACAATGACCTGGATGACTGAGAACATTCATAGACATGCTCCTACACAACACTTTATATCACTTTACGGGGGGAAAAAAACTGCCAAAAAGAAGAGGACCAAAAGTGCCTTAAGGAATGTCTCGGTTATGAAAATCACAAGTTTGCTTTGCAAGGTTAAAATGTCAATGCAAAGTTCTGCCAATGTGTTTATAGTGGCTAGGGGGCAGTCAGGTACTAGGCCTTTGCCAAGGACCACCTGGGGTAACAGTAGTGAAGGGGTTAACCCCCTAGTGCCCCAAGACCACATAGAGGAGCCTCCACTGCCGGATGCACTTTAATGTCATGCCCAGGACTCAAATGTCCATAATACGCAGGTAGGAAGAAGTTTTTATTTACACGATGAGTCAGGTGTGTCTTGCCCTCCGCCGAACCCTTGAGACCGACTCACCGAACCCCTAGGGTTCGATTGAACCAAGGTTAAGAACTCTGGTCTATGACCATGAACTGATGAAGCCTATTAGGATGAGAGGTGAAACGTCTTCTAATACCAACCAAACAGTCCAGTTGCGGATGCCCAGGACTCAAATGTCCATAATACGCAGGTAGGAAAAAGTTTTTATTTACACGATGAGTTAGGTGTGTCTTGCCCTCTGCGGTGGAGGCTCTGCCGAACCCTTGAGACCGACTCACCTAACCCTTCGGGTTGGATTGAACCAAGGTTAAGAACCACTGGTCTATGACCAAGAACTGATGAAACCTACTAGGATGAGAGGTGAAACGTCTTCTAATACCAACCAAACAGTCCAGTTGCGATCGATTGAATGCCCTGAGAATACAATGACCTGGATGACTGAGAACATTCATAGACATGCTTCTACACAACACTTTATATCACTTTACGGGGGAAAAAACTGCCAAAAAGAAGAGGACCAAAAGTGCCTTGAGGAATGTCTCGGTTATGAAAATCACAAGTTTGCTTTGCAAGGTTAAAATGTCAATGCAAAGTTCTGCCAATGTGTTTACAGTGGCTAGGGGGCAGTCAGGTACTAGGCCTTTGCCAAGGGCCACCTGGAGTAACAGTAGTGAAGGGGTTAACCTCCTAGTGCCCCAAGACCACATAGAGGAGCCTCCAATGCCGGATGCACTTTAACGTCATGCCCAGGACTCAAATGTCTGTAATACGCAGGTAGGAAGAAGTTTTTATTTACACGATGAGTCAGGTGTGTCTTGCCCTCCGCCGAACCCCTGAGACCGACTCACCGAATCCCCAGGGTCCGATTGAACCCAGGTTAAGAACCACTGGTCTATGAGCAAGAAGTGATGAAGCCTACTAGGATGAGAGTTCAAACGTCTTCTAATACCAACCAAACAGTCCAGTTGCGATCGATTGAATGCCCTGAGAATACAATGACCTGGATGAACAAGAACATTCATAGACATGGTGGAGGCTCCGCCGAAGCCCTGAGACCGACTCACCGAACCCCTAGGGTTCGATTGAACCTGATTGATTGATTGATTAATGCTTTTATTAGTGGATTGCACAGTACAGTACATATTCCGTACAATTGACCACTAAATGGTAACACCCCAATAAGTTTTTCAACTTGTTTAAGTTGGGGTCCACGTTAATCAATTCATGGTAACCAAGGTTAAGAACTCTGGTCTATGACCATGAACTAATGAAACCTATTAGGATGAGAGTTGAAACGTCTTCTAATACCAACCAAACAGTCCAGTTGCGATCGATTGAATGCCCTGAGAATACAATGACCTGGATGAACGAGAACATTCATAGACATGCTCCTACACAACACTTTATATCACTTTACGGGAAAAAAAAAACTGCCAAAAAGAAGAGGACCAAAAGTGCCTTGAGGAATGTCTCGGTTATGAAAATCACAAGTTTGCTTTGCAAGGTTAAAATGTCAATGCAAAGTTCTGCCAATGTGTTTATAGTGGCTAGGGGGCAGTTAGGTACTTTGCCTTTGCCAAGGGTTACCTGGGGTAACAGTAGTGAAGGGGTTAACCTTATAGTGCCCCAAGACCCCATAGAGGAGCCTCCACTGCCGAATGCACTTTAACGTCATGCCCAGGACTCAAATGTCCATAATACGCAGGTAGGAAGAAGTTTTTATTTACACGATGAGTCAGGTGTGTCTTGCCCTCCGCCGAACCCTTGAGACCGACTCACCGAACCCCTTGGGTTCGATTGAACCAAGGTTAAGAACTGTGGTCTATGACCATGAACTGATGAAGCCTATTAGGATGAGAGGTGAAACGTCTTCTAATACCAACCAAACAGTCCAGTTGCGATCCAGTTGCGGATGCCCAGGACTCAAATGTCCATAATACGCAGGTAGGAAAAAGTTTTTATTTACACGATGAGTTAGGTGTGTCTTGCCCTCTGCGGTGGAGGCTCTGCCGAACCCTTGAGACCGACTCACCTAACCCTTCGGGTTGGATTGAACCAAGGTTAAGAACCACTGGTCTATGACCATGAACTGATGAAACCTATTAAGATGAGAGGTGAAACGTCTTCTAATACCAACCAAACAGTCCAGTTGCGATCGATTGAATGCCCTGAGAATACAATGACCTGGATGAACGAGAACATTCATAGACATGCTTCTACACAACACTTTATATCACTTCAGAGGACAAAAACTGCCAAAAAGAAGAGGACCAAAAGTGCCTTGAGGAATGTCTCGGTTATGAAAATCACAAGTATGCTTTGCAAGGTTAAAATGTCAACGCAAAGTTCTGCCAATGTGTTTATAGTGGCTAGGGGGCCGTCAGGTACTAGGCCCTTTGCCAAGGGCCACCTGGGGTAACAGTTAGTGCCCCAAGACCACATAGAGGAGCCTCCACTGCCGGATGCACTTTAACGTCATGCCTAGGACTCAAATGTCCATAATACGCAGGTAGGAAGAAGTTTTTATTTACACGATGAGTCAGGTGTGTCTTGCCCTCCGCCGAACCCTTAAGACGGACTCACCGAACCCCTCGGGTTCGATTGAACCAAGGTTAAGAACTGTGGTCTATGACCATGAACTGATGAAG
>NC_084619.1:73681624-73689124 GCF_033978795.1 Nerophis ophidion
GCAGTCTGATAGTTTATATATCAATGATGAAATATTAACATTGCAACACATGCCAATACGGCCGCTTTAGTTTACTAAATTGCGATTTTAAATTTCGCGCGGAAGTATCATGCTAAAACGCGGCGGTATGATGACGTGTGAGCGTGACGTCACGCATTGTAGAGGACATTTTGTTCCAGCACTGTTCACAGCTATAAGTCGTCTCTTTTCATCGCATAATTCCACATTATTCTGGACATCTGTGTTGCTGAATCTTTTGCAATTTGTTCAATGAATAATGGAGACGTCAAAGAAGAAAGATGTAGGTGGGAAGCGGTGTATTGCGTCCACCATTAGCAACACAGACACAGCCGGTGTTCGTAACGTGTATGGAAGCTGGATGAATTAGATGCCAAAAACCAACCACTTTCATGTGGTATTGTACAGAAAGGACAACTTTTTTTCTCCTCCATTTGAAAATGTGGGCGTTATCATCATTACTGTCTGATTCCAATCAATGCAAGTCATCAGAATCAGGTAATTCACCAACTTATATTCTTGTCTTGGTGAAAGAAAGACATCTATATGTGTTACACATGCTTGTATTATCATTAAACACATTTAACTTGTTTACAAAAATGTCTCTTTCATAAATAAATAAATATAAATGATATATATAAATGAGGTAGATCCCCTCGAGTTGGTCAATTGAAAAGTAGCTCGCCTGCAGAAAAAGTGTGGGCACCCCTGACATAAGAGGATACGTGACCCCGGAAGTAAATGCGTCATCCCATAGCTTGTGTTTGTAAATTGTTTTTTATTTTTTTGTGTAATATAGCGTTAACAAAACGTCTGTATTATTCATGACCCCGGAAGTAAATTGGGGGGGGGGACAGCTCCTTCTTTTGACATTATAAAAAGCAACAAGAAGCCAAATAAAAAGCCAAATCCCTCATTTTTAAGACCACAAGACTGAGCAATTAGAAGTACCATCCATCATCTTCCGTTTATCCAAGGTTGGGTCGCGGGGGCAGCAGCCTAAGCAGGGAAACCCAGACTTCCCTCTCCCCAGCCACCTCGTCTAGCTCTTCCCGGGGGATCCCGAGGCGTTCCCAGGCCAGCCGGGAGACATAGTGTTCCCAACGTGTTCTGGGTCTCCTACCGGTTGGACGTGCCCTAAACACCTCCCTAGGGAGGCGTTCGGGTGGCATCCTGACCAGATGCCCGAACCACCTCATCTGGCTCCTCTCCATGTGGAGGAGCAGCGGCTTTACTTTGAGTTCCTCCCGGATGGCAGAGCTTCTCACCCTATCTCTAAGGGAGAGACCCAAACTCATTTGGGCCGCTTGTACCCATGATCTTGTCCTTTCAGTCATGACCCAAAGCTGAGGATGGGAACGTAGATCGACCGGTAAATTGAGAGCTTTGCCTTCCGGCTCAGCTCCTTCTTCACCACAACGGATCGGTACAACGTCCGCATTACTGAAGACGCCGCACCGATCCGCCTGTCGATCTCACGATCCACTCTTCCCCCACTCGTGAACAAGACTCCTAGGTACTTGAACTCCTCCACTTGGGGCAGGGTCTCCTCCCCAACCCGGAGATGGCACTCCACCCTTTTCCGGGCGAGAACCATGGCCTCGGACTCGGAGGTGCTGATTCTCATTCCGGTCGCTGCAAACCGATCCAGTGAGAGCTGAAGATCCCGGTCAGATGAAGCTATCAGGACCACATCATCTGCAAAAAGCAGAGACCTAATCCCGCGGTCACCAAACCGGAACCCCTCAACGCCTTGACTGCGCCTAGAAATTCTGTCCATAAAAGTTCTGAACAGAATGGGTGACAAAGGACAGCCTTGGCGGAGTCCAACCCTCACTGGAAACGCGACCGACTTACTGCCAGCAATGCGGACCAAGCTCTGGCACTGATCATACAGGGAGCGGACCGCCACAATAAGACAATTAGAAGCACAGTTTTCCTTAAACCGGGTTCGACTTATCAATCTCAGGATGCTGAAAGTAGCTTGGGTTCAAAGGTCACTGCCTCCAGCTCCCGTGCAGAATGTTCTCCAGTAGTTTAAATGAGATTCTCAAAGCCTTCCGTGGTGTCGGATCATTCGTCATGTTGACATTCCACAGTGCATCTGCTTCACTGCATGTTAGCAAGCACTTCCACTTCCTGTTTTGTTTATGTGGCGCACTAAATGTTTATGTGGCGCACTAAATGTGACAATGTGGCCCACATGTGAAGTGCAACTTTGTATTAAAGAACATCATCAAGGAGAAGTTTACAGGATTGTCTAGCACAGGGGTCACCAACCTTTTTGAAAGCAAGAGCTACTTCTTGGGTACTGATTAATGCCAAGGGCTCCCAGTTTGATACACACTTAAATAAATGGCCAGAAATAGCCCAATTTGCTCAATTTACCTTTAAGACACTTTACCCACCTGCTCCCAGTGCCTCCGGTTTAAATGTAAAAAATTAGATATTGGGTTTCACTATGTAAAGCGCTTTGAGTCACTAGAGAAAAAGCGCTATATAAATATAATTCACTTCACTTCACTTCAACTCTGTTTTTATTAATAATTAATGATATTTATCTTTGTGGAAACACAATCTTAATGATTTTGTCACAATCCGGGTCGGCATAGCTCGGTTGGTAGAGCGGCCGTGCCAGCAACTTGAGGGTTGCAGGTTCGATTCCCGCTTGTGCCATCTTAGTTACTGCCGTTGTGTCCTTGGGCAAGAGGCTTTAAACCTGCTCCCAGTGCCACCCACACTGGTTTAAATGTAACTTAGATATTGGGTGTCACTATGTAAAAGCGATTTGAGTCACTTGAGAAAAGCGCTATATAAATATAATTCAATTCAATTCAATATAGAAAAAATAATTATTAAAAAATAAAAAAAATGTCTGTAATTCCGTCGTACATTTTTTGTCCTTCTATGGAAGGTTTTTTGTAGAGAATAAATGATGGAAAAAACACTTAGTTGAACGGTTTAAAAGGGGGAAAAAAATGAAAATTACATTTTGAAAACATAGTTTGTCTTCAATTTCGACTCTTTAAATTTCTAAATTCAACCGAAAAAAAGAGAAAAACTATCTTATTCGAATCTTTTTTTAAAAATTAAAAAAAAAAGAATTTATGGAACATCATTAGTAATTTTTCCTGATTAAGATTAATTTTACAATTTTGATGACATGTTTTAAATAGGTTAAAATCCAATCTGCACTTTGTTAGAATATATAACAAATTGGACCAAACTATATTTCTAACAAAGACAAATCATTATTTCTTCTAGATTTTCCAGAACAAAAGTTTTAAAAGAAATTCAAAAGACTTTGAAATAATATTTAAATTTGATTCTACAGATTTTCTAGATCTTCCAGAATATTTTGTTTTAATTTAAATCATAATAAGTTTGAAGAAATATTTCACAAATATTCTTCATCGAAAAAACAGAAGCTAAATTTCTAAATTCAACCAAAAAAAAAGAAGAGAAAAACTAGCTTATTCGAATCTTTTTTTAAAAATTAAAAAAAAAGAATTTATGGATCATCAGCGGTAATTTTTCCTGATTAAGATTAATTTTACAATTTTGATGACATGTTTTAAATAGTTTAAAATCCAATCTGCACTTTGTTAGAATATATAACAAATAGGACCAAACTATATTTCTAACAAAGACAAATCATTATTTCTTCTAGATTTTCCAGAACAAAAGTTTTAAAATAAATTCAAAAGACTTTGAAATAAGATTTAAATTTGATTTCACAGATTTTATAGATTTGCCAGAATATTTTTTTTTTAATTTAAATCATAAGTTTGAAGAAATATTTCACAAATATTCTTCATCGAAAAAACAGAAGCTAAATTTCTAAATTCAACCGAAAAAAGAAGAGAAAAACTAGCTTATTCGAATCTTTTTGAAAAAATTAAAAAAAAGAATTAATGGAACATCATTAGTAATTTTTCCTGATTAAGATTAATTTTAAAATTTTGATGACGTGTTTTAAATAGGTTAAAATCCAATCTGCACTTTGTTAGAATATATAACAAATTGGACCAAGCTATATTTCTAACAAAGACAAATCATTATTTCTTCTATATTTTCCAGAACAAAAGTTTTAAAAGAAATTTAAAAGACTTTGAAATAAGATTTAAATTTGATTCTACAGATTTTCTAGATTTGCCAGGATAATTTTTTTTTATTTAAATCATAATAAGTTTGAAGAAATATTTCACAAATATCGAAAAAACAGAAGCTAAAATGAGGAATTTTATTAAAATGTATTTATTATTCTTGACAATAAAACAAATGAATTTACTTGAACATTGACTTAAATTGTCAGGAAAGAAGAGGAACGAATTTAAAAGGTAAAAAAGGTATATGTGTTTCAAAATCCTAAAATAATTTTTAAGGTTGTATTTTTTCTCTAAAAATGTCTTTCTGAAAGTTATAAGAAGCAAAGTAAAAAGAAAAAATGAATTTATTTAAACAAGTGAAGACCAAGTCTTTAAAATATTTTCTTGGATTTTAAAATTCTATTTGAGTTTTGTCTCTCTTAGAATTAAAAATGTCCAGCAAAGCGAGACCAGCTTGCTAGTAAATAAATAAAATTTAAAAAATAGAGGCAGCTCACTGGTAAGTGCTGCTATTTGAGCTATTTTTAGAACAGGCCAGCGGGCGACTCATCTGGTCCTTACGGGCGACCTGGTGCCCGCGTTGGTGACCCCTGATCTTAAAGCATGCATATATTGTTATGATAGAGTTTTTTTATAAGTGGTAAAAGCGCTTAAAGGTCCCATATTATATTACTTTTAACAGTTTTCGGTTAGAGATGTCCGATGATATCGGACTGCCGGTATTATCGGCCGACAAATGCTTTAAAATGTGATATCGGAGGTTTACGTCATCTCCGTTAGACCTAAAAACCTAGCCAAGCGACCAGGAGTTTGTTTGCTTCGTGGCACTTGCATCCTGTCGCCCTCAAAACTCACGCACAGGGGAAGAAACCTCGTCGTTTGGAGGGCCACGGAGGCGCTAAACAGGAAGTGAAGCATGATTCCGGCACGTTCTTTTATATGTGGCGGCCTGCCACGGATGAATTTGGTACTACAAGTAAAGACTTCAAAGATCTTGTCATACGGAAAACTCCAAAATGCAGTTTCTCACTCACTCCGTTCTCTGGAGTCCGGAGATGTCCGATTTTAAAATGTGATATCGGAAATTACCGACTTTTTAAAAAAACGCCGCTCTATGGAGCGGTACACGGACCTAGGGAGAAATACAGAGCGCCAATAAACCTTAAAGGCACTACCCAGTCACATAATATCTACGGATTTTCACACACACAAGAGAATGCAAGGCAAACTTGGTCAACAGCCATACAGGTCACACTGAGGGCGGCCGTATAAACAACATTAACACTGTGACAAATATGCGAACCCGCACCGAACAAGAATGACAAAACACATTTCGGGGGAAAATCCACACCGTAACACAACATAAAGACAACAGAAGAAATACCCAGAACCCCTTGCAGCACTAGCTCTACCCCAGGGCAGCTGTGGCTACAAATGTAGCTTACCACCACAAGGTGTGAATGAATCGTGATGCGTGGTTTGTTCTCTCAGGAATGCAGATCGGGCTTCGGACTCAGCGTGCAAGTAGGAACAAATGATTTATTTGGAAATAAATCAGACGGTAATAAAGAAAAATGTGCTCATAGCACTTGAGGCAAAAACTAAAGGAGCTAGCGTGGGAGCTAGAAGGTAAAAAGAGCCTAGCATGGAAGCTAGCAGGTACAGAGCAGGAAACAAACGCCGTCATCTGTTGTATGAAACAGACTAGCCAGACCAAGTGAGGCCAGGGCACCTTTGTGATTTCGTTGACTTTATGGTTGCAAATGCATCTGCAGGTTATCCATACATCTCTGTGCCATGTTTGTCATCGCCGGTAAAATGTGGAGACACTTTGGCACATTCAATGGGGGTCTGGCGGCAGATACTTTGGCATCTTGGGGCCAGTGGTGCAACTTGAATCCCTCCCTGTTAGTGTTGTTACACCCTCCGACAACACACCGACGAGGCATGATGTCTCCAAGGTTACAAAGAATAGTCGAAAAAACGGAAAATAACAGAGCTGAAACCCGGTGTTTGTAATGTGTTGAAAATGAAAATGGTGGGTGTGTTACCTCGGCGACGTCACATTCTGACGTCATCGCCTCCAGCGCGATAAACAGAAAGGCGTTTAATTCGCCAAAATTCACCCATTTAGAGTTCGGAAATCGGTTAAAAAAATATATGGTCTTTTTTCTGCACCATCAAGGTATATATTGACGCTTACATAGGTCTGCTGATAATGTTCCCCTTTAAGAGTTGGATAATATCGGATATCGGTAAAAAAGCCATTATCGGACATCTCTAGTTTCTGTTTTAGGCAACGAGAAATTAGACAGTTTAAAAGTACTTATATTATTAACACACCTGTTTGTGTGTGTGGATCTAACACTAATGTTAATGAGTACTGCCAAGAAGTGATTTTGTGCATTTTATCCACTTTTTAATTTTATTTTAATAAAATACACTTGTCCAAAAGAGGCTGTACTGTATGTCACATAAACAAGGTAACTTTAAGGATCAGGAGTAGGTTTGCCAACATTTTTTCCTTGCGGCTTTTATTTGTGTGAAAGGTTTTTTTTTAGGGCTGGGCAACGATTAAAAATGGTAATCGAAGTTAATCGCACTTTCTCCGATTAATCGCGATTAACTGCATTGTATACGCAAAGCCCAATAATGAATTCAAAAGTAGTGTGTAGTGCACCTTTATTGGAATATTCTCCCACATGAACAAAAGCGCCAAAACATTTGTTGTGCAAACACAATTTAAATCAGTCCTTGTTAAACAGTAGCAGTTAAATAGCACATTTGATGAAAATCAACTCCAAAAATGTAAATACAAACATTTGAGCTTATTGCCACTGCCAGGGTATTTAAGTTATCCTGTTTGTTATGGAAAATAAATATAATCTACATACAAATCTCTGAGCCACAATCATAACATCTGAACAGGCAATTTCTGAGGTAACAGCAGAAACATTTTTTTTTATCAGGGATCTTATGTTTAAAAAACCTATATTATAGGTAGTGGGCTGTTTTAGGGAATTTTTGATCAAATTATCCGTAGTAGCAATATTAATAATGTTGTGTTTATTCTGCGTAGTGCACTTCAAATAATTATGACCATATCTAGGAATTGATATGATGGGAATTTTGCTTGGTGCTTTGATAAACTGAAGGCATCATATACATGGTACTATATTGTGATGTTATGAGCCAGGGAATAAAATAACTACCCTACCCAGCATGCAACAGGAGTGACGAGCATGCTAGGTTGTGTCGCCATGACGGCATCTTGTATGTTGTGATATGCACGCTCTGAAAGCAAACGTTAAGAACTCAGCCAACACTCCTGGTCTGCATTATTCATAAATAGACAGACAACACATATACTCCG